>NW_026282622.1:0-57177 GCF_023373465.1 Oncorhynchus keta
CGCCTGTGACTCAGGGGTCATTTGACGAGTGCAGCAGCCACTGAACCCTCCGGGCCTCGCCCAACCTCCCCTCATGACCACGCCCCTTTACGTTGTCACGGTTTCTGTTTCCAGGACGCCACGGAGCGCGCCCAGTTCGCCGAGATCCTAAGACGACGTCAGCAGCTTCTGGAGCAGTCACCTTAGAAGCGAAGCAACACTAGACAGACAGACTGGAAGGTTCAACATGGACTACAGCACACAGAGTTCGCCTCCCAACTGGGGATGCCTGATGACAATACCTGTGGATTTATACTACAGCACACAGAGTTCGCCTCCTAACTGGGGATGCCTGATGACAATACCTGTGGATTTATGTCCGTTATGTTTTGCACAGGATGCTGGGAAAAATAGAAGGAGTAAATAGTTTCAACCTACACCTCATTGGACCAGAGTTGTCCTAGTTACAGGTGGGGGGTGGGGGGGTTGTAGGATAACACTGGACACAGAATGGATCTTCATCATGTATGTTGTCATAGCCAGTGGGGTGACTGGAGAAGTGGGTAGACTCTCATTCATCATGTATGTTGTCATAGCCAGTGGTGTCGGGGTGACTGGAGAAGTGGGTAGACTCTCATTCATCATGTATGTTGTCATAGCCAGTGGTGTGACTGGAGAAGTGGGTAGACTCTCATTCATCATGTATGTTGTCATAGCCAGTGGGGTGACTGGAGAAGTGGGTAGACTCTCATTCATCATGTATGTTGTCATAGCCAGTGGTGTCGGGGTGACTGGAGAAGTGGGTAGACTCTCATTCATCATGTATGTTGTCATAGCCAGTGGTGTGACTGGAGAAGTGGGTTGACTCTCATTCATCATGTATGTTGTCATAGCCAGTGGGGTGACTGGAGAAGTGGGTAGACTCTCATTCATCATGTATGTTGTCATAGCCAGTGGGGTGACTGGAGAAGTGGGTAGACTCTCATTCATCATGTATGTTGTCATAGCCAGTGGGTGACTGGAGAAGTGGGTAGACTCTCATTCATCATGTATGTTGTCATAGCCAGTGGGGTGACTGGAGAAGTGGGTAGACTCTCATTCATCATGTATGTTGTCATAGCCAGTGGTGGTGACTGGAGAAGTGGGTAGACTCTCATTCATCATGTATGTTGTCATAGCCAGTGGTGTGACTGGAGAAGTGGGTAGACTCTCATTCATCATGTATGTTGTCATAGCCAGTGGTGTGGGGTGACTGGAGAAGTGGGTAGACTCTCATTCATCATGTATGTTGTCATAGCCAGTGGTGTAGGGTGACTGGAGAAGTGGGTAGACTCTCATTCATCATGTATGTTGTCATAGCCAGTGGTGTGACTGGAGAAGTGGGTAGACTCTCATTCATCATGTATGTTGTCATAGCCAGTGGTGTGACTGGAGAAGTGGGTAGACTCTCATTCATCATGTATGTTGTCATAGCCAGTGGTGTGACTGGAGAAGTGGGTAGACTCTCATAACGTGGATATTTCCATCTGTAACGTGGGTTCTTACCACCATCAGGCCAATCAGCAGTCTACAGTCTAATGGATATGTCCATCTGTAACGTGGGTTCTTACCACCATCAGGCCAGCAGCAGTCTACAGTCTAATGGATATGTCCATCTGTAACGTGGGTTCTTACCACCATCAGGCCAGCAGCAGTCTACAGTCTAATGGATATGTCCATCTGTAACGTGGGTTCTTACCACCATCAGGCCAATCAGCAGTCTACAGTCTAATGGATATGTCCATCTGTAATGTGGTTTCTTACCACCATCAGGCCAGCAGCAGTCTACAGTCTAATGGATATGTCCATCTGTAATGTGGTTTCTTACCACCATCAGGCCAGCAGCAGTCTACAGTCTAATGGATATGTCCATCTGTAATGCGGTTTCTTACCACCATCAGGCCAGCAGCAGTCTACAGTCTAATGGATATGTCCATCTGTAATGTGGTTTCTTACCACCATCAGGCCAGCAGCAGTCTACAGTCTAATGGATATGTCCATCTGTAATGCGGTTTCTTACCACCATCAGGCCAATCAGCAGTCTACAGTCTAATGGATATGTCCATCTGTAACGTGGTTTCTTACCACGAACGGGCCAATCAGCAGTCTACAGTCTAATGGATATGTCCATCTGTAACGTGGTTCCTTACCACCATCAGGCCAATCAGCAGTCTACAGTCTAATGGATATGTCCATCTGTAACGTGGGTTCTTACCACCATCAGTCCAATCAGCAGTCTACAGTCTAATGGATATGTCCATCTGTAACGTGGTTCCTTACCACCATCAGGCCAATCAGCAGTCTACAGTCTAATGGATATGTCCATCTGTAACGTGGTTCCTTACCACCATCAGGCCAGCAGCAGTCTACAGTCTAATGGATATGTCCATCTGTAATGTGGTTCCTTACCACCATCAGGCCAATCAGCAGTCTACAGTCTAATGGATATGTCCATCTGTAACGTGGTTCCTTACCACCATCAGGCCAATCAGCAGTCTACAGTCTAATGGATATGTCCATCTGTAACGTGGTTCCTTACCACCATCAGGCCAATCAGCAGTCTACAGTCTAATGGATATTTCCATCTGTAACGTGGGTTCTTACCACCATCAGGCCAATCAGCAGTCTACAGTCTAATGGATATGTCCATCTGTAACGTGGGTTCTTACCACCATCAGGCCAATCAGCAGTCTACAGTCTAATGGATATGTCCATCTGTAACGTGGGTTCTTTTCCCCACAAATGCCATGTTGTAACATGGACTGTGTTCTCGGTCTACCGCCACATTGCTGCACTTAAAATGTGAAGAAACAATAGTTTATCTGCATTGTAATGCTAAACATTCTGATCTGTTCAGGCTTATTCATTGATAAGGCAGATACCTCCACTACACTACTTTGATATGCATCCTGGGGATTAAGAGGTGTGTAAACACAATGCCCACTGGGTAATAAGTGGGAATCTGGTGAATTCCTGCGTGTACCTCCACTGCACCACTGACTATAGTTCTTGACTATAGATCTTGTGGCACACTAGTCAGATCAATGTAGCTAATCATGTCTACACAGGTGAGTTAACAGGTTAATCATGTCTACACAGGTGAGTTAACAGGTTAATCATGTCTACACAGGTGAGTTAACAGGTTAATCATGTCTACACAGGTGAGTTAACAGGTTAATCATGTCTACACAGGTGAGTTAAGAGTTAACAGGTTGTAAACTAACATGACAGTCAATAGGTCTGTGCATTACTACAGTAGCAGGGAAATTCATTATCAGAGCTGAGTTTAGTATATTAGAGGAAGACCTGGCCAAGCATGTAGGTGACCTACCTAGCTGACCTCTACACTTACCTAGCTGACCTCTAGACACGTTTAGTAGGTGACCTACCTAGCTGACCTCTAGACATGTTTAGTAGGTGACCTACCTAGCTGACCTCTAGACATGTTTAGTAGGTGACCTACCTATCTGACCTCTAGACACGTTTAGTAGGTGACCTACCTAGCTGACCTCTACACTTACCTAGCTGACCTCTAGACACGTTTAGTAGGTGACCTACCTAGCTGACCTCTAGACATGTTTAGTAGGTGACCTACCTAGCTGACCTCTAGACATGTTTAGTAGGTGACCTACCTAGCTGACCTCTAGACATGTTTAGTAGGTGACCTACGTAGCTGACCTCTACACTTACCTAGCTGACCTCTAGACACGTTTAGTAGGTGACCTACCTAGCTGACCTCTACACTTACCTAGCTGACCTCTAGACACATTTAGTAGGTGACCTACCTAGCTGACCTCTACACTTACCTAGCTGACCTCTAGACACATTTAGTAGGTGACCTACCTAGCTGACCTCTAGACATGTTTAGTAGGTGACCTACCTAGCTGACCTCTACACTTACCTAGCTGACCTCTAGACACGTTTAGTAGGTGACCTACCTAGCTGACCTCTACACTTACCTAGCTGAACTCTAGACACGTTTAGTAGGTGACCTACCTAGCTGACCTCTAGACATGTTTAGTAGGTGACCTACCTAGCTGACCTCTAGACATGTTTAGTAGGTGACCTACCTAGCTGACCTCTAGACATGTTTAGTAGGTGACCTACCTAGCCGACCTCTAGACATGTTTAGTAGGTGACCTACCTAGCTGACCTCTACACTTACCTAGCTGACCTCTAGACACGTTTAGTAGGTGACCTACCTAGCCGACCTCTAGACATGTTTAGTAGGTGACCTACCTAGTTGACCTCTACACTTACCTAGCTGACCTCTAGACACGTTTAGTAGGTGACCTACCTAGCTGACCTCTAGACATGTTTAGTAGGTGACCTACCTAGTTGACCTCTACACTTACCTAGCTGACCTCTAGACACGTTTAGTAGGTGACCTACCTAGCTGACCTCTACACTTACCTAGCTGACCTCTAGACACGTTTAGTAGGTGACCTACCTAGCTGACCTCTAGACACGTTTAGTAGGTGACCTACCTAGCTGACCTCTACACTTACCTAGCTGACCTCTAGACACGTTTAGTAGGTGACCTACCTAGCTGACCTCTAGACACGTTTAGTAGGTGACCTACCTAGCTGACCTCTAGACATGTTTAGTAGGTGACCTACCTAGCTGACCTCTAGACACATTTAGTAGGTGACCTACCTAGCTGACCTCTAGACATGTTTAGTAGGTGACCTACCTAGCTGACCTCTACACTTACCTAGCTGACCTCTAGACACGTTTAGTAGGTGACCTACCTAGCTGACCTCTACACTTACCTAGCTGACCTCTAGACATGTTTAGTAGGTGACCTACCTAGCTGACCTCTAGACACGTTTAGTAGGTGACCTACCTAGCTGACCTCTACACTTACCTAGCTGACCTCTAGACACGTTTAGTAGGTGACCTACCTAGCTGACCTCTACACTTACCTAGCTGACCTCTAGACATGTTTAGTAGGTGACCTACCTAGTTGACCTCTACACTTACCTAGCTGACCTCTAGACACGTTTAGTAGGTGACCTACCTAGCTGACCTCTACACTTACCTAGCTGACCTCTAGACATGTTTAGTAGGTGACCTACCTAGCTGACCTCTAGACATGTTTAGTAGGTGACCTACCTAGCTGACTTCTAGACATGTTTAGTAGGTGACCTACCTAGCTGACCTCTACACTTACCTAGCTGACCTCTAGACACGTTTAGTAGGTGACCTACCTAGCTGACCTCTAGACACGTTTAGTAGGTGACCTACCTAGCTGACCTCTACACTTACCTAGCTGACCTCTAGACACGTTTAGTAGGTGACCTACCTAGCTGACCTCTACACTTACCTAGCTGACCTCTAGACATGTTTAGTAGGTGACCTACCTAGCTGACCTCTAGACATGTTTAGTAGGTGACCTACCTAGCTGACCTCTACACTTACCTAGCTGACCTCTAGACACGTTTAGTAGGTGACCTACCTAGCTGACCTCTACACTTACCTAGCTGACCTCTAGACACGTTTAGTAGGTGACCTACCTAGCTGACCTCTAGACATGTTTAGTAGGTGACCTACCTAGCTGACCTCTACACTTACCTAGCTGACCTCTAGACACGTTTAGTAGGTGACCTACCTAGCTGACCTCTAGACACGTTTAGTAGGTGACCTACCTAGCTGACCTCTACACTTACCTAGCCGACCTCTAGACACGTTTAGTAGGTGACCTACCTAGCTGACCTCTACACTTACCTAGCTGACCTCTAGACATGTTTAGTAGGTGACCTACCTAGCTGACCTCTAGACACTTTTAGTAGGTGACCTACCTAGCTGACCTCTACACTTACCTAGCTGACCTCTAGACACGTTTAGTAGGTGACCTACCTAGCTGACCTCTACACTTACCTAGCTGACCTCTAGACATGTTTAGTAGGTGACCTACCTAGCTGACCTCTAGACACGTTTAGTAGGTGACCTACCTAGCTGACCTCTAGACATGTTTAGTAGGTGACCTACCTAGCTGACCTCTAGACATGTTTAGTAGGTGACCTACCTAGCCGACCTCTAGACATGTTTAGTAGGTGACCTACCTAGCTGACCTCTACACTTACCTAGCTGACCTCTAGACATGTTTAGTAGGTGACCTACCTAGTTGACCTCTACACTTACCTAGCTGACCTCTAGACATGTTTAGTAGGTGACCTACCTAGCTGACCTCTAGACATGTTTAGTAGGTGACCTACCTAGCTGACCTCTACACTTACCTAGCTGACCTCTAGACATGTTTAGTAGGTGACCTACCTAGCTGACCTCTAGACATGTTTATTAGGTGACCTACCTAGCTGACCTCTAGACATGTTTAGTAGGTGACCTACCTAGCTGACCTCTAGACATGTTTATTAGGTGACCTACCTAGCTGACCTCTAGACATGTTTATTAGGTGACCTACCTAGCTGACCTCTAGACATGGTTATTAGGTGACCTACCTAGCTACACACAGATATTATAATGGTAAAAAATATCTTCAATCGGTTAGTTTTCCTGTCTCCAGGTTTTCGGAGGACTTCTAATTCCACAGGTAGTTTAAACGACAGACTTTGGGTCCAATATTTACTTAATCTGGGAAAAATGACTGGAAAACAGTGTTTTGTTTAGTAAAACTACTCTACTCCAACACGGGGACAGTAACAGCAGTGTGGCGACTACAGACATGTCATGCTGATGTGTGTAGATGGATGACGAGACTATCAGTAGAGAATCACCTTGTAGAGAATCACAAGTCATGTTGAATCACCTTGTAGAGAATCACAAGTCCTTGTGTGGTCCTTCTGTGGCTCAGTTGGTAGAGCATGGCGCTTGTAATGCCAGGGTAGTGGGTTCGATTCCCGGGACCACCCATACGTAGAATGTATGCACACATGACTGACTGTAAGTCGCTTTGGATAAAAGCGTCAGCTAAATGGCATATATTATTATTATATTATTATTATTATTATTATATTAAGTCATGTTGAATCACCTTGTCTGAGAAGTCATGTATTCACTGCTGTTGACAATAGACACACAATCTGTCTGATATTGCAACATTTTATTTTTCCAACACACACACACACACACACACACACACACACACACACACACACACACAGACATCCATTAAAACTCTGTGATGATAATCCTAGTAGCAGATCATCCCTCTAATTTAAGTGACACAATGCACAATAATGGCAGCAATGAGAAACAAGCCTGACTGGACTGATGCACACTGAGCAACAGAGAACTGTGAAACGTGTACAGTACCCGACGAGTAACGTCTGTGTTTTGTCTGTCAGTAGCTATGACAGCCAGTCATACAGTACCCGACGAGTAACGTCTGTGTTTTGTCTGTCAGTAGCTGTGACAGCCAGTCATACAGTACCCGACGAGTAACGTCTGTGTTTTCCTCCCTGGTTCCAGCCAGTCATACAGTACCCGACGAGTAACGTCTGTGTTTTGTCTGTCAGTAGCTGTGACAGCCAGTCATATACAGTACCCGACGAGTAACGTCTGTGTTTTGTCTGTCAGTAGCTGTGACAGCCAGTCATATAGTACCCGACGAGTAACGTCTGTGTTTTGTCTGTCAGTAGCTGTGACAGTCAGTCATATACAGTACCCGACGAGTAACGTCTGTGTTTCCCTCCCTGGTTCCAGCCAGTCATACAGTACCCGACGAGTAACGTCTGTGTTTTGTCTGTCAGTAGCTGTGACAGCCAGTCACCCGACGAGTAACGTCTGTGTTTTGTCTGTCAGTAGCTGTGACAGCCAGTCATATACAGTACCCGACGAGTAACGTCTGTGTTTCTCTCCCTGGTTCCAGCCAGTCATATATAGTACCCGACGAGTAACGTCTGTGTTTTGTCTGTCAGTAGCTGTGACAGCCAGTCATATACAGTACCCGACGAGTAACGTCTGTGTTTCTCTCCCTGGTTCCAGCCAGTCATACAGTACCCAACCCTCCACACACTGGCTTTCTGCCTGCATCCCATTCTCTAGGGCAGTGTTTCCCAACTCCGGTCCTCCAGTACTCCCAACAGCCCAACTCCAGTCCTCCAGTACTCCCAACAGTGTTTCCCAACTCCGGGCCTCTAGTACTCCCAACAGCCCAACTCCAGTCCTCCAGTACTCCCAACAGTGTTTCCCAACTCCAGTCCTCCAGTACTCCCAACAGCCCAACTCCAGTCCCCCAACAGTGTTTCCCAACTCCAGTCCTCCAGTCCTCCAGTACTCCCAACAGTGTTTTCCAACTCCAGTCCTCCAGTACTCCCAACAGCCCAACTCCAGTCCCCCAACAGTGTTTTCCAACTCCAGTCCTCCAGTACTCCCAACAGCCCAACTCCAGTCCTCCAGTCCCCCAACAGTGTTTCCCAACTCCAGTCCTCCAGTACTCCCAACAGCCCAACTCCAGTCCTCCAGTACTCCCAACAGTGTTTCCCAACTCCGGGCCTCTAGTACTCCCAACAGCCCAACTCCAGTCCTCCAGTACTCCCAACAGTGTTTTCCAACTCCAGTCCTCCAGTACTCCCAACAGCCCAACTCCAGTCCCCCAACAGTGTTTTCCAACTCCAGTCCTCCAGTACTCCCAACAGCCCAACTCCAGTCCTCCAGTCCCCCAACAGTGTTTCCCAACTCCAGTCCTCCAGTACTCCCAACAGTGTTTCCCAACTCCGGGCCTCTAGTACTCCCAACAGCCCAACTCCAGTCCTCCAGTGTCCCCGACAGTGTTTCCCAACTCCGGGCCTCTAGTACTCCCAACAGCCCAACTCCAGTCCTCCAGTGTCCCCAACAGTGTTTTCCAACTCCAGTCCTCCAGTATACCCAACAGTACATATTTACATTTACATTTAAGTCATTTAGCAGACGCTCTTATCCAGAGCGACTTACAAATTGGATATATGTTTGTTGTGGCTCCGGAGAAGCACCTGATTCTATTTGACACCCAACTTGCCTTGACAAGTTGAATCAGGTGTTTTTGTCCAGGGGTACTGGAGTTGGGCTGTTGGGGTACTGGATTTGGGCTGTTGGGGTACTGGAGTTGGGCTGTTAGGGTACTGGATTTGGGCTGTTGGGGTACTGGTGTTGGGCTGTTGGGGTACTGGTGTTGGGCTGTTGGGGTACTGGTGTTGGGCTGTTGGGGTACTGGAGTTGGGCTGTTGGGGTACTGGCGTTGGGCTGTTGGGGTACTGGAGTTGGGAAACAGTAGTGCACTATATAGGGAATAGGGCCCTGGTCTGAAGTAGTGCACGATATAGGGAATAGGGCCCTGGTATAAAGTAGTGTACTATATAGGGAATAGGGCCCTGGTCTAAAGTAGTGTACTGTATAGGGAATAGGTGGTAATTTGGGATGCTCCCTTGCTGCGCCAGCAGGAAGATAACATGCAGTAAAACCCTTCCATTTTGCTCCAAAAGGACGTGTTACTGCAGCTATGATAGAATAACCTCAACTAGGCTCTTCTGGCTCATGTTACACTCACTGACACACTCCAATTACACAATGAGTGGGTGGTACATGGAGAAACAGAGTTATTCCAGAATGAGTACATGGAGAAACAGAGTTGTTCCAGAATGAGTACATGGAGAAACAGAGTTATTCCAGAATGAGTACATGGAGAAACAGAGTTGTTCCAGAATGAGTACATGGAGAAACAGAGTTGTTCCAGAATGAGTACACGGAGAAACAGAGTTGTTCCAGAATGAGTACATGGAGAAACAGAGTTGTTCCAGAATGAGTACATGGAGAAACAGAGTTGTTCCAGAATGAGTACATGGAGAAACAGAGTTGTTCCAGAATGAGTACATGGAGAAACAGAGTTGTTCCAGAATGAGTACATGGAGAAACAGAGTTGTTCCAGAATGAGTACATGGAGAAACAGAGTTGTTCCAGAATGAGTACATGGAGAAACAGAGTTGTTCCAGAATGAGTACATGGAGAAACAGAGTTGTTCCAGAATGAGTACATGGAGAAACAGAGTTGTTCCAGAATGAGTACATGGAGAAACAGAGTTGTTCCAGAATGAGTACATGGAGAAACGGAGTTGTTCCAGAATGAGTACATGGAGAAACGGAGTTGTTCCAGAATGAGTACATGGAGAAACAGAGTTGTTCCAGAATGAGTACATGGAGAAACGGAGTTGTTCCAGAATGAGTACACTGAGAAACAGGGTTGTTCCAGAATGAGTACATGGAGAAACAGAGTTGTTCCAGAATGAGTACATGGAGAAACAGAGTTGTTCCAGAATGAGTACATGGAGAAACAGAGTTGTTCCAGAATGAGTACACTGAGAAACAGGGTTGTTCCAGAATGAGTACATGGAGAAACAGAGTTGTTCCAGAGTGAGTACATGGAGAAACAGAGTTGTTCCAGAATGAGTACATGGAGAAACAGAGTTGTTCCAGAATGAGTACATGGAGAAACAGAGTTATTCCAGAATGAGTACATGGAGAAACAGAGTTATTCCAGAATGAGTACATGGAGAAACAGAGTTATTCCAGAATGAGTACATGGAGAATCAGAGTTCTTCCGGAATGAGTACATGGAGAAACAGAGTTGTTCCAGAATGAGTATATGGAGAATCAAGAATATATATACAGTGTGTCAGATGGGGAATTGCGGTAATAGAAGCCCTGTCATGGAACTCGTGATGCACATTTCTGATAACTTTCACAAAAGCTTTTCCAGAAATCCTGTTTGGAGGATTTCCGGATTTCCTTCTAATTCCCGGAATCTTCCAACCGGGATTTCTGGAAAAGCTGTGACTTTTGGAACTATAAACCTTTGTAATTTAACCTATGTAATGTAAGGTCAATATGAGGTCAGGGTGGTTGACCCTTCACCTCTGTAAAAACTTGGTGCTCCTCTAACTAAGGAGTGGTCAGACAGATGGATGGACAGAGACAGATGAGCTGGACAGAGACAGATGAGCTGGACAGAGACAGATGAGCTGGAGAAGGACGGATGGACAGAGACAGATGAGCTGGACGGAGACAGATGAGATGGACAGAGACAGATGAGCTGGAGACGGACAGATGGACAGAGACAGATGAGCTGGACAGAGACAGATGAGCTGGACAGAGACAGATGAGCTGGACGGAGACAGATGAGCTGGAAACGGACGGATGGACAGAGACAGATGAGCTGGACGGAGACAGATGAGCTGGAGAGGGACGGATGGACAGAGACAGATGAGCTGGAGACGGACGGATGGACAGAGACAGATGAGCTGGACGGAGACAGATGAGCTGGACGGAGACAGATGAGCTGGATAGAGACAGATGAGCTGGACAGAGACAGATGAGCTGGACAGAGACAGATGAGCTGGACAGAGACAGATGAGCTGGACAGAGACAGATGAGCTGGACAGAGACAGATGAGCTGGAGACGGACGGATGGACAGAGACAGATGAGCTGGACGGAGACAGATGAGCTGGAGACGGACGGATGGACAGAGACAGATGAGCTGGAGACGGACGGATGGACAGAGACAGATGAGCTGGACAGAGACAGATGAGCTGGACGGAGACAGATGAGCTGGACGGAGACAGATGAGCTGGAGACGGACGGATGGACAGAGACAGATGAGCTGGACAGAGACAGATGAGCTGGAGACGGATGGATGGACAGAGACAGATGAGCTGGACAGAGACAGATGAGCTGGACGGAGACAGATGAGCTGGACAGAGACAGATGAGCTGGACGGAGACAGATGAGCTGGAGACGGACGGATGGACAGAGACAGATGAGCTGGACAGAGACAGATGAGCTGGAGACGGATGGATGGACAGAGACAGATGAGCTGGACAGAGACAGATGAGCTGGACGGAGACAGATGAGCTGGAGACAGATGAGCTGGACGGAGACAGATGAGCTGGAGACAGAAGGCCAGTACAGTAGCCCTAACTCCTAACTCAGTAGCTGCTGCACCAACATTCAAGATCATGTAATGATCCCTTTTTTAGTAAACACTCAACTGTTCGATAATGTACCTCAATAATAATGTACCTTGATAATGCTGAGCCAGAGTGAGGATTTGATTTGATATTTTTCCAGTTATATTTTTCCTTTCCTTACTATCCAGAGGTCCCATATAGATGGAGGTAAACTGGACTTCACCCCTCTCCCTGTGACATCAGAACTGTGCTGTCTGTAGGTCTGATGTCATCACCTGGAGACACAGGAAGTGCCTAATCTGATATGCACATTTACAACACGCACCGTTCATGTCTCAACACTCGATGGCAACTAATGCAATTATATACCCTGGTAAACAAATGACAGTTTAGAACCTCCCCCTCTTCTAGAAAACATCCCTCTGGTTTCAGTAAAGAGGTTTAAATGACAGTTAAAACCTCCCCTTCTTGTTGTTTCAGTAAAGAGGTTTAAATGACAGTTTAAAACCTCCCCATCTTCTAGAAAACATCCCTCTGGTTTCAGTAAAGAGGTTTAAATGACAGTTAAAAACCTCCCCATCTTCTAGAAAACATCCCTCTTGTTGTTTCAGTAAAGAGGTTTAAATGACAGTTAAAACCTCCCCCTCTTGTTGTTTCAGTAAAGAGGTTTAAATGACAGTTAAAACCTCCCCATCTTCTAGAAAACATCCCTCTAGTTTCAGTAAAGAGATTTAAATGACAGTTAAAACCTCCCCCTCTTGTTTCAGTAAAGAGGTTTAAATGACAGTTAAAACCTCCCCATCTTCTAGAAAACTTCCCTCTTGTTTCAGTAAAGAGGTTTAAATGACAGTTAAAACCTCCTCATCTTCTAGAAAACTTCCCTCTTGTTTCAGTAGAGGTTTAAATGACAGTTAAAACATCCTCATCTTGTTGTTTCAGTAAAGAGGTTTAAATGACAGTTAAAACCTCCCCCTCTTGTTGTTTCAGTAAAGAGATTTAAATGACAGTTAAAACCTCCCCCTCTTGTTGTTTCAGTAAAGAGGTTTAAATGACAGTTAAAACCTCCTCATCTTCTAGAAAACATCCCTCTTGTTGTTTCAGTAAAGAGATTTAAATGACAGTTAAAACATCCCTCTAGTTTCAGTAAAGAGGTTTAAATGACAGTTAAAACCTCCTCATCTTGTTGTTTCAGTAAAGAGGTTTAAATGACAGTTTAAAACCTCCCCATCTTCTAGAAAACATCCCGCTTGTTTCAGTAAAGAGGTTTAAATGACAGTTAAAACCTCCTCATCTTGTTGTTTCAGTAAAGAGGTTTAAATGACAGTTAAAACCTCCCCATCTTCTAGAAAACATCCCTCTTGTTGTTTCAGTAAAGAGGTTTAAATGACAGTTAAAACCTCCCCATCTTCTAGAAAACATCCCTCTTGTTGTTTCAGTAAAGAGGTTTAAATGACAGTTAAAACCTCCCCCTCTTGTTGTTTCAGTAAAGAGGTTTAAATGACAGTTAAAACCTCCTCATCTTCTAGAAAAAATCCCTCTTAAATGACAGTAAAAGGTTTCCCCATCTTCTATAAAACATCCCTCTTGTTGTTTCAGTAAAGAGGTTTAAATGACAGTTAAAACCTCCCCCTCTTGTTGTTTCAGTAAAGAGGTTTAAATGACAGTTAAAACCTCCCATCTTCTAGAAAAACATCCCTCTTGTTGTTTCAGTAAAGAGGTTTAAATGACAGTTAAAACATCCCTCTAGTTTCAGTAAAGAGTTTAAATGACAGTTAAAACCTCCCCTCTTGTTGTTTCAGTAAAGAGGTTTAAATGACAGTTAAAACCTCCCCATCTTTGTTGTTTCAGTAAAGAGTTTAAATGACAGTTAAAAGCCTCCCCATCTTCTAGAAAACATCCCTCTTGTTGTTTCAGTAAAGAGGTTTAAATGACAGTTAAAACCTCCCCCTCTTGTTGTTTCAGTAAAGAGGTTTAAATGACAGTTAAAACCTCCCCCTCTTGTTGTTTCAGTAAAGAGGTTTAAATGACAGTTAAAACCTCCCCATCTTCTATAAAACATCCCTCTTGTTGTTTCAGTAAAGAGGTTTAAATGACAGTTAAAACCTCCCCATTTCTATACCAGACAAGGTGTGTTATGTCTCCACAGTACAGTAGGCAGCAGCATCATCAGTCTCAGGGCAGTGTGATGTGACCCAGACAGAAACACTGTAGTCTCTCTCTCCACTCAGCTCTCCTCTCCTGTCATCAAATGGCCACAGCCAATCCAAGGTCTCAGGGCAAGCACAACAATAGATCCACAGTCTAAACTGGCATTCCACAGTTTCTAGCCAATAGAAACACAGTCTCTAGATTAAAACAGTCTCTAGCCAATAGAAACACAGTATTTAGCTTCTAAACTGATATTCCACAACCCATGTCTTGTCATGGTAATGTGATGTTGACAAGCTGGCAGTCGGCTGAAACGATACAGGCCTTTCCTCCAAGAGCAATCTGTCTGTAACAGGCCTTTCCTCCAAGAGCAGTCTGTCTGTATCAGGCCTTTCCTCCAAGAGCAGTCTGTCTGTATCAGGCCTTTCCTCCAAGAGCAGTCTGTCTGTATCAGGCCTTTCCTCCAAGAGCAGTCTGTCTGTATCAGGCCTTTCCTCCAAGAGCAGTCTGTCTGTATCAGGCCTTTCCTCCAAGAGCAGTCTGTCTGTAACAGGCCTTTCCTCCAAGAGCAACCTGTCTGTAACAGGCCTTTCCTCCAAGAGCAACCTGTCTGTAACAGGCCTTTCCTCCAAGAGCAGTCTGTCTGTAACAGGCCTTTCCTCCAAGAGCAGTCTGTCTGTAACAGGCCTTTCCTCCAAGAGCAGTCTGTCTGTAACAGGCCTTTCCTCCAAGAGCAGTCTGTCTGTAACAGGCCTTTCCTCCAAGAGCAGTCTGTCTGTAACAGGCCTTTCCTCCAAGAGCAACCTGTCTGTATCAGGCCTTTCCTCCAAGAGCAGTCTGTCTGTAACAGGCCTTTCCTCCAAGAGCAGTCTGTCTGTAACAGGCCTTTCCTCCAAGAGCAGTCTGTCTGTAACAGGCCTTTCCTCCAAGAGCAGTCTGTCTGTAACAGGCCTTTCCTCCAAGAGCAGTCTGTCTGTAACAGGCCTTTCCTCCAAGAGCAGTCTGTCTGTAACAGGCCTTTCCTCCAAGAGCAACCTGTCTGTAACAGGCCTTTCCTCCAAGAGCAACCTGTCTGTAACAGGCCTTTCCTCCAAGAGCAACCTGTCTGTAACAGGCCTTTCCTCCAAGAGCAACCTGTCTGTAACAGGCCTTTCCTCCAAGAGCAGTCTGTCTGTAACAGGCCTTTCCTCCAAGAGCAGTCTGTCTGTATCAGGCCTTTCCTCCAAGAGCAACCTGTCTGTAACAGGCCTTTCCTCCAAGAGCAGTCTGTCTGTAACAGGCCTTTCCTCCAAGAGCAGTCTGTCTGTAACAGGCCTTTCCTCCAAGAGCAGTCTGTCTGTATCAGGCCTTTCCTCCAAGAGCAGTCTGTCTGGAACAGGCCTTTCCTCCAAGAGCAGTCTGTCTGTAACAGGCCTTTCCTCCAAGAGCAGTCTGTCTGTAACAGGCCTTTCCTCCAAGAGCAACCTGTCTGTAACAGGCCTTTCCTCCAAGAGCAGTCTGTCTGTAACAGGCCTTTCCTCCAAGAGCAGTCTGTCTGTAACAGGCCTTTCCTCCAAGAGCAGTCTGTCTGTAACAGGCCTTTCCTCCAAGAGCAACCTGTCTGTAACAGGCCTTTCCTCCAAGAGCAGTCTGTCTGTAACAGGCCTTTCCTCCAAGAGCAACCTGTCTGTAACAGGCCTTTCCTCCAAGAGCAACCTGTCTGTAACAGGCCTTTCCTCCAAGAGCAGTCTGTCTGTAACAGGCCTTTCCTCCAAGAGCAGTCTGTCTGTAACAGGCCTTTCCTCCAAGAGCAGTCTGTCTGTATCAGGCCTTTCCTCCAAGAGCAACCTGTCTGTAACAGGCCTTTCCTCCAAGAGCAGTCTGTCTGTAACAGGCCTTTCCTCCAAGAGCAGTCTGTCTGTAACAGGCCTTTCCTCCAAGAGCAGTCTGTCTGTATCAGACCTTTCCTCCAAGAGCAGTCTGTCTGTAACAGGCCTTTCCTCCAAGAGCAGTCTGTCTGTAACAGGCCTTTCCTCCAAGAGCAGTCTGTCTGTAACAGGCCTTTCCTCCAAGAGCAACCTGTCTGTAACAGGCCTTTCCTCCAAGAGCAGTCTGTCTGTAACAGGCCTTTCCTCCAAGAGCAGTCTGTCTGTAACAGGCCTTTCCTCCAAGAGCAGTCTGTCTGTAACAGGCCTTTCCTCCAAGAGCAGTCTGTCTGTAACAGGCCTTTCCTCCAAGAGCAACCTGTCTGTAACAGGCCTTTCCTCCAAGAGCAACCTGTCTGTAACAGGCCTTTCCTCCAAGAGCAGTCTGTCTGTATCAGGCCTTTCCTCCAAGAGCAGTCTGTCTGTAACAGGCCTTTCCTCCAAGAGCAGTCTGTCTGTAACAGGCCTTTCCTCCAAGAGCAACCTGTCTGTATCAGGCCTTTCCTCCAAGAGCAGTCTGTCTGTAACAGGCCTTTCCTCCAAGAGCAGTCTGTCTGTAACAGGCATTTCCTCCAAGAGCAGTCTGTCTGTAACAGGCCTTTCCTCCAAGAGCAGTCTGTCTGTAACAGGCCTTTCCTCCAGAGCAGTCTGTCTGTAACAGGCCTTTCCTCCAAGAGCAGTCTGTCTGTAACAGGCCTTTCCTCCAAGAGCAGTCTGTCTGTAACAGGCCTTTCCTCCAAGAGCAACCTGTCTGTAACAGGCCTTTCCTCCAAGAGCAGTCTGTCTGTAACAGGCCTTTCCTCCAAGAGCAGTCTGTCTGTAACAGGCCTTTCCTCCAAGAGCAGTCTGTCTGTAACAGGCCTTTCCTCCAAGAGCAACCTGTCTGTAACAGGCCTTTCCTCCAGCGTCTCCGTCCCGTGTGGCAGTGTAAAGTAGAGAGTGAAAGTTTGTTGCAGTTGGAGACGGTGTCTGAGATGGGAAGTTTGTTGGAGACGGTGCCTGAGATGTGAACCTTGTTGCAGTTGGAGACGGTGTCTGAGATGTGAACCTTGTTGGAGACGGTGTCTGAGATGTGAACCTTGTTGCAGTTGGAGACGGTGTCTGAGATGTGAACCTTGTTGCAGTTGGAGACGGTGTCTGAGATGTGAACCTTGTTGGAGACGGTGTCTGAGATGTGAAGTTTGTTGCAGTTGGAGACGGTGTCTGAGATGTGAACCTTGTTGGAGACGGTGTCTGAGATGTGAACCTTGTTGCAGTTGGAGACGGTGTCTGATATGTGAACCTTGTTGCAGTTGGAGACGGTGTCTGAGATGTGAAGTTTGTTGCAGCTGGAGACGGTGTCTGATATGTGAAGTTTGTTGCAGTTGGAGACGGTGTCTGAGATGTGAACCTTGTTGCAGTTGGAGACGGTGTCTGAGATGTGAACCTTGTTGCAGTTGGAGACGGTGTCTGAGATGTGAAGTTTGTTGCAGTTGGAGACGGTGTCTGAGATGTGAACCTTGTTGCAGTTGGAGACGGTGTCTGAGATGTGAAGTTTGTTGCAGTTGGAGACGGTGTCTGAGATGTGAACCTTGTTGCAGTTGGAGACGGTGTCTGAGATGTGAACCTTGTTGCAGTTGGAGACGGTGTCTGAGATGTGAAGTTTGTTGCAGTTGGAGACGGTGTCTGAGATGTGTTTGTTGCAGTTGGAGACGGTGTCTGAGATGTGAAGTTTTTGTTGGAGACGGTGTCTGAGATGTGAAGTTTGTTGCAGTTGGAGACGGTGTCTGAGATGTGAAGTTTGTTGCAGTTGGAGACGGTGTCTGAGATGTGAACCTTGTTGCAGTTGGAGACGGTGTCTGAGATGTGAACCTTGTTGTAGTTGGAGACGGTGTCTGAGATATGAACCTTGTTGGAGACGGTGTCTGAGATGTGAACCTTGTTGCAGTTGGAGAGGGTGTCTGAGATGTGAAGTTTGTTGCAGTTGGAGACGGTGTCTGAGATGTGAATGTTGTTGGAGACGGTGTCTGAGATGTGAAGTTTGTTGCAGTTGGAGACGGTGTCTGAGATGTGAACCTTGTTGCAGTTGGAGACGGTGTCTGAGATGTGAAGTTTGTTGCAGCTGGAGACGGTGTCTGAGATGTGAAGTTTGTTGCAGCTGGAGACGGTGTCTGAGATGTGAAGTTTGTTGCAGTTGGAGACGGTGTCTGAGATGTGAACCTTGTTGCAGTTGGAGACGGTGTCTGATATGTGAAGTTTGTTGCAGTTGGAGACGGTGTCTGAGATGTGAAGTTTGTTGCAGTTGGAGACGGTGTCTGAGATGTGAAGTTTGTTGCAGTTGGAGACGGTGTCTGAGATGTGAAGTTTGTTGCAGTTGGAGACGGTGTCTGAGATGTGAAGTTTGTTGCAGTTGGAGACGGTGTCTGAGATGTGAAGTTTGTTGCAGCTGGAGACGGTGTCTGAGATGTGAAGTTTGTTGCAGTTGGAGACGGTGTCTGATATGTGAAGTTTGTTGCAGTTGGAGACGGTGTCTGAGATGTGAAGTTTGTTGTAGTTGGAGACGGTGTCTGAGATGTGAAGTTTGTTGCAGTTGGAGACGGTGTCTGATATGTGAACCTTGTTGCAGTTGGAGAGGGTGTCTGATATGTGAACCTTGTTGCAGTTGGAGACGGTGTCTGATATGTGAACCTTGTTGCAGTTGGAGAGGGTGTCTGATATGTGAACCTTGTTGCAGTTGGAGAGGGTGTCTGATATGTGAACCTTGTTGCAGTTGGAGAGGGTGTCTGATATGTGAACCTTGTTGCAGTTGGAGAGGGTGTCTGATATGTGAACCACTCTCATTTCAGTTCAGTTCCACTAAGTTGCTGTGTGAAAGACGGGTCCACACTCCCTCTAGACAAGGTAAGTGTCCTTTTTATAAGAGACGTTTCATCACTCAGAGGGGTCATGCTGCTGTTCCCCAACCAGCCTGGTTCCTGATGTCTCGGTCAGTTGTGCTGTAGTTCTGCTGAAGGTTGACTAGGAGAAACAACATCAAGCTTCATAGGGCCAGAACTCCTGGTCTGAGTCGAGCCTCCTTCAGACCCCTGTTCAATCCCACACAACTAACACCAATTAAAACTACCTACAATCCATCTTCATGTTGTTCTTCTTGTGTTGTTGTCAGATTAGTCAAACATTCTGTGTTCATTTATTTTGTTGTATCAATGATGAAACGTGTCTCGGTCGAGAACGGATGCCTGAAGCACGGGAGTCTGAGTGATGTCACGGCCTGCAACAGGAAGAACAGGGTTAGTATAGAACTGCTAGTGTAGGGACCTGCTCAGATATAGTCTCTCCATCTGATAACAGAGAGGTGATTCAGAGGGGTTAGTATAGAACTGCTAGTGTAGGGACCTGCTCAGATATAGTCTCTCCATCTGATAACAGAGAGGTGATTCAGAGGGGTTAGTATAGAACTGCTAGTGTAGGGACCTGCTCAGATATAGTCTCTCCATCTGATAACAGAGAGGTGATTCAGAGGGGTTAGTATAGAACTGCTAGTGTAGGGACCTGCTCAGATATAGTCTCTCCATCTGATAACAGAGAGGTGATTCAGAGAAGGTGGCTATGGCTATAGAGGATGGCTGTGGATTTAGAGGGGTGGCTATAGATTCAGAGGGGTGGCTATAGATTCAGAGGGGTGGCTATAGATTCAGAGGGGTGGCTATAGATTCAGAGGGGTGGCTATAGATTCAGAGGGGTGCCCATAGATTCAGAGGGTTGTCTATATATTCAGAGGGGTGCCCATAGATTCAGAGAGGGTGTCTATAGATTCAGAGGGGTACCCATAGATTCAGAGGGTGCCTATATATTCAGAGGGGTGCCTATATATTCAGAGGGGTGTCTATATATTCAGAGGGGTGCCCATAGATTCAGAGGGTGTCTATAGATTCAGAGGGGTGTCTATATATTCAGAGGGTGTCTATAGATTCAGAGGGGTACCCATAGATTCAGAGTCTATATATTCAGAGGGTGCCTATAGATTCAGAAGTGTCTATATATTCAGAGAGGGGTGGGTGCCCATAGAGAGGGTGTCTATAGATTCAGAGGGGTGTCTATATATTCAGAGGGGTACCCATAGATTCAGGTGTCTATAGATTCAGAGGGGTACCCATAGATTCAGAGGGTACCCATAGATAGTGCCCATAGATTCAGAGGGTGTCTATATATTCAGAGGGGTGTCTATATATTCAGAGGGGTACCCATAGATTCAGAGGGTGTCTATAGATTCAGAGGGGTGCCCATAGATTCAGAGGGGTGTCTATAGATTCAGAGGGGTGTCTATAGATTCAGAGGGGTACCCATAGATTCAGAGGGGTGTCTATATATTCAGAGGGGTGCCCATAGATTCAGAGGGTGCCCATAGATTCAGAGGGGTGTCTATATATTCAGAGGGGTGCCCATAGATTCAGAGGGTGCCCATAGATTCAGAGGGGTGTCTATAGATTCAGAGGGGTACCCATAGATTCAGAGGGGTGCCTATATATTCAGAGGAGTGTCTATATATTCAGAGGGTGCCCATAGATTCAGAGGGTGTCTATATATTCAGAGGGGTGCCCATAGATTCAGAGGGGTGTCTATAGATTCAGAGGGGTACCCATAGATTCAGAGGGTGCCTATATATTCAGAGGGTGTCTATATATTCAGAGGGTGCCTATAGATTCAGAGGGGTGTCTATATATTCAGAGGGGTGCCCATTAGATTCAGAGGGGTGTCTATAGATTCAGAGGGGTGCCCATGATTCAGAGGGGTGCCTATAGATTCAGAGGGGTGCCTATAGATTCAGAGGGGTGCCCATAGATTCAGAGGGTGTATATATATTCAGAGGGGTGTCTATAGATTCAGAGGGGTGCCTATATATTCAGAGGGGTGCCTATATATTCAGAGGGGTGTCTATATATTCAGAGGGGTGCCCATAGATTCAGAGGGGTGCCTATAGATTCACAGGGTGTCTACAGATTCTTACGTTGTGCAGGAGCGTCACTAGGACTTGCTGATGTTCTCAGATGACATCACTGGTGTCTATAGATTCAGAGGGGTGCCTATATATTCAGAGGGGTGCCCATAGATTCAGAGTGGTGTCTATATATTCAGAGGGGTGGCTATATATTCCAGAGGGTGCCCATAGATTCAGAGTGGTGTCTATATATTCAGAGGGGTGGCTATAGATTCAGAGGGTGCCCATATATTCAGAGGGGTGTCTATAGATTCAGAGGGTGCCTATAGATTCACAGGGTGTCTACAGATTCTTACGTTGTGCAGGAGGCGTCACTAGGACTTGCTGATGTTCTCGTAGATGACATCACTGGTGTCTATAGATTCAGAGGGGTGTCTATAGATTCAGAGGGTGTCTATAGATTCAGAGGGGTGCCTATAGATTCACAGGGTGTCTACAGATTCTTACGTTGTGCAGGAGGCGTCACTAGGACTTGCTGATGTTCTCGTAGATGACATCACTGGTGTCTATAGATTCAGAGGGGTGCCTATATATTCAGAGGGGTGCCCATAGATTCAGAGGGGTGCCTATAGATTCACAGGGTGTCTATATATTCAGAGGGGTGTCTATATATTCTTACGTTGTGCAGGAGGCGTCACTAGGACTTGCTGATGTTCTCATAGATGACATCACTGGTGTCTATAGATTCAGAGGGGTGCCTATATATTCAGAGGGGTGCCCATAGATTCAGAGGGGTGCCTATAGATTCACAGGGTGTCTATATATTCAGAGGGGTGCCCATAGATTCAGAGGGGTACCCATAGATTCAGAGGGGTACCCATAGATTCAGAGGGGTACCCATAGATTCAGAGGGGTGCCTATATTCAGAGGGGTGTCTATATATCCAGAGGGGTACCCATAGATTCAGAGGGTGGCTATATATCCAGAGGGGTGCCCATAGATTCAGAGGGGTGCCTATATATTCAGAGGGGTGTCTATATATCCAGAGGGGTACCCATAGATTCAGAGGGGTGCCTATATATTCAGAGGGTGTCTATATATTCAGAGGGTGCCTATATATTCAGAGGGGTGCCTATATATTCAGAGGGGTGTCTATATATCCAGAGGGGTACCCATAGATTCAGAGGGTGTCTATATATCCAGAGGGGTGCCCATAGATTCAGAGGGGTGTCTATATATCCAGAGGGGTGCCCATAGATTCAGAGGGGTGGCTATATATTCAGAGGGGTGTCTATATATTCAGAGGGGTGGCTATATATCCAGAGGGTGCCCATAGATTCAGAGGGTGTGGCTATATATTCAGAGGGTGGCTATATATTCAGAGGGGTGGCCTATCCAGAGGGGTGCCCATAGATTCAGAGGGTGGCTATATATTCAGAGGGGTGGCTATAGATTCAGAGGGTGCCCATAGATTCAGAGGGGTGGCTATATATTCAGAGTGGTGTCTATATATTCAGAGGGTGGCTATATATATCAGAGGGGTGCCCATAGATTCAGAGGGTGGCTATATATTCAGAGGGTGGCTATATATCCAGAGGGGTGCCCATAGATTCAGAGGGGTGGCTATATATTCAGAGGGTGGCTATAGATTCAGAGGGGTGCCCATAGATTCAGAGGGTGTCTATATATTCAGAGGGGTGCCTATAGATTCAGAGGGGTGTCTATATATTCAGAGGGGTGCCTATAGATTCACAGGGTGTCTGTTACAGATTCTTACGTTGTGCAGGAGGCGTCACTAGGACTTGCTGATGTTCTCATAGATGACATCACTGGTGTCTATAGATTCAGAGGGGTGCCTATAGATTCAGAGGGGTGCCTATAGATTCAGAGGGGTGTCTATAGATTCAGAGGGGTGCCTATAGATTCAGAGGGTGTCTATAGATTCAGAGGGTGTCTATAGATTCAGAGGGGTGTCTATAGATTCAGAGGGGTGTCTATATATTCAGAGGGGTGCCCATAGATTCAGAGGGGTGCCTATAGATTCACAGGGGTGTCTATATATTCAGAGGGTACCCATAGATTCAGAGGGGTGCCTATATATTCAGAGGGGTGTCTATATATCAGAGGGGTGCCCATAGATTCAGAGGGAGTGTCTATAGATTCAGAGGGGTGCCTATAGATTCACAGGGTGTCTACAGATTCTTATGTTGTGCAGGAGGCGTCACTAGGACTTGCTGATGTTCTCATAGATGACATCGCTGGTGTCTATAGATTCAGAGGGTGCCTATATATTCAGAGGTGTGCCCATAGATTCAGAGGGTGTCTATATATTCAGAGAGGTGCCTATAGATTCAGAGGGTGCCTATATATTCAGAGGGGTGCCCATAGATTCAGAGAGGTGCCTATAGATTCACAGGGTGTCTATATATTCAGAGAGGTGTCTATAGATTCAGAGGGGTGCCTATATATTCAGAGGGGTGCCCATAGATTCAGAGAGGTGCCTATAGATTCACAGGGTGTCTATATATTCAGAGGGTGCCCATAGATTCAGAGGGGTGTCTATATATCAGAGGGGTACCCATAGATTCAGAGGGGTGCCTATATATTCAGAGGGTGTCTATATATCCAGAGGGGTGCCCATAGATTCAGAGGGGTGTCTATATATTCAGAGGGGTGCCTATAGATTCACAGGGTGTCTACAGATTCTTACGTTGTGCAGGAGGCGTCACTAGGACTTGCTGATGTTCTCATAGATGACATCACTGGTGTCTATATATTCAGAGGGGTGCCCATAGATTCAGAGGGTGCCTATATATTCAGAGGGGTGCCTAAAGATTCACAGGGTGTCTACAGATTCTTACGTTGTGCAGGAGCGTCACTAGGACTTGCTGATGTTCTCATAGATGACATCACTGGTGTCTATAGATTCAGAGGGGTGTCTATAGATTCAGAGGGGTGCCTATAGATTCAGAGGGGTGTCTATAGATTCAGAGGGGTGTCTATATATTCAGAGGGGTGTCTATAGATTCAGAGGGGTGTCTATATATTCAGAGGGGTGCCCATAGATTCAGAGGGGTGCCTATAGATTCAGAGAGGGGTGCCTATAGATTCACAGGGTGTCTACAGATTCTTACGTTGTGCAGGAGGCGTCACTAGGACTTGCTGATGTTCTCGTAGATGACATCACTGGTGTCTATATATTCAGAGGGGTGTCTATATATTCAGAGAGGTGCCCATAGATTCACAGGGTGTCTATAGATTCAGAGGGGTGCCTATAGATTCAGAGGGTGCCTATAGATTCACAGGGTGTCTACAGATTCTTACGTTGTGCAGGAGGCGTCACTAGGACTTGCTGATGTTCTCATAGATGACATCACTGGTGTCTATAGATTCAGAGGGGTGTCTATAGATTCAGAGGGGTGCCTATAGATTCAGAGGGTGTCTATAGATTCAGAGGGGTGTCTATATATTCAGAGGGGTGCCTATAGATTCAGAGGGGTGTCTATATATTCAGAGGGGTGCCTATAGATTCAGAGGGGTGTCTATATATTCAGAGGGTGCCTATAGATTCAGAGGGGTGTCTATATATTCAGAGGGTGCCCATAGATTCAGAGGGGTGTCTATATATTCAGAGGGGTGCCTATAGATTCAGAGGGGTGTCTATATATTCAGAGGGTGCCTATATATTCAGAGGGTGCCTATAGATTCAGAGGGGTGCTATATATTCAGAGGGTGCCCATATATTCAGAGGGGTGCCCATAGATTCAGAGGGGTGCCTATAGATTCACAGGGTGTCTACAGATTCTTACGTTGTGCAGGAGGCGTCACTAGGACTTGCTGATGTTCTCGTAGATGACATCACTGGTGTCTATATATTCAGAGGGGTGTCTATAGATTCAGAGGGGTGTCTATATATTCAGAGGGGTGCCCATAGATTCAGAGGGGTGCCTATAGATTCACAGGGTGTCTACAGATTCTTACGTTGTGCAGGAGCGTCACTAGGACTTGCTGATGTTCTCATAGATGACATCACTGGTGTCTATATATTCAGAGGGTGTCTATAGATTCAGAGGGTGCCCATAGATTCAGAGGGGTGTCTATAGATTCAGAGGGTGTCTATAGATTCAGAGGGTGTCTATAGATTCAGAGGGGTGTCTATATATTCAGAGGGTGCCCATATATTCAGAGGGTGTCTATATATTCAGAGGGGTGCCCATAGATTCAGAGGGGTGCCCATAGATTCAGAGGGGTGTCTATAGATTCAGAGGGTGTCTATAGATTCAGAGGGGTGTCTATATATTCAGAGGGGTGCCCATAGATTCAGAGGGGTGTCTATATATTCAGAGGGGTGCCCATAGATTCAGAGGGGTGCCCATAGATTCAGAGGGGTGCCCATAGATTCAGAGGGTGTCTATAGATTCAGAGGGGTGTCTATAGATTCAGAGGGGTGCCTATAGATTCACAGGGTGTCTACAGATTCTTACGTTGTGCAGGAGCGTCACTAGGACTTGCTGATGTTCTCATAGATGACATCACTGGTGTCTATAGATTCAGAGGGTGCCTATAGATTCAGAGGGTGTCTATATATTCAGAGGGGTGCCTATAGATTCAGAGGGGTGTCTATATTCAGGGGTGTCTATATATTCAGAGGGTGCATATAGATTCAGAGGGGTGTCTATAGATTCAGAGGGGTGCCTATAGATTCACAGGGTGTCTACAGATTCTTACGTTGTGCAGGAGGCGTCACTAGGACTTGCTGATGTTCTCATAGATGACATCACTGGTGTCTATAGATTCAGAGGGTGCCTATAGATTCAGAGGGGTGTCTATATATTCAGAGGGTGCCTATAGATTCACAGGGTGTCTACAGATTCTTACGTTGTGCAGGAGCGTCACTAGGACTTGCTGATGTTCTCGTAGATGACATCACTGGTGTCTATAGATTCAGAGGGGTGTCTATATATTCAGAGGGGTGCCTATAGATTCAGAGGGGTGCCTATAGATTCACAGGGTGTCTACAGATTCTTACGTTGTGCAGGAGCGTCACTAGGACTTGCTGATGTTCTCATAGATGACATCACTGGTGTCTATAGATTCAGAGGGTGTCTATAGATTCAGAGGGGTGTCTATAGATTCACAGGGTGTCTACAGATTCACGTTGTGCAGGAGGCTTCACTAGGACTTGCTGATGTTCTCATAGATGACATCACTGGTGTCTATAGATTCAGAGGGGTGCCTATAGATTCAGAGGGGTGCCCTATAGATTCAGAGGGGTGTCTATAGATTCAGAGGGTGCCTATAGATTCAGAGGGGTGTCTATAGATTCAGAGGGGTGTCTATAGATTCAGAGGGTGCCTATAGATTCAGAGGGTGCCTATAGATTCAGAGGGGTGTCTATAGATTCAGAAGGGTGTCTATAGATTCAGAGGGTGTCTATATATTCAGAGGGGTGCCTATAGATTCAGAGGGTGCCTATAGATTCAGAGGGGTGTCTATATATTCAGAGGGTGTCTATAGATTCAGAGGGGTGCCTATAGATTCACAGGGGTGTCTATATATTCAGAGGTACCCATAGATTCAGAGGGTGCCTATATATTCAGAGGGGTGTCTATATATCCAGGGGTGCCCATAGATTCAGAGGGGTGTCTATAGATTCAGAGGGGTGCCTATAGATTCACAGGGTGTCTACAGATTCTTATGTTGTGCAGGAGGCGTCACTAGGACTTGCTGATGTTCTCATAGATGACATCACTGGTGTCTATAGATTCAGAGGGGTGCCTATATATTCAGAGGTGTGCCCATAGATTCAGAGGGTGTCTATATATTCAGAGAGGTGCCTATAGATTCAGAGGGTGCCTATATATTCAGAGGGTGCCCATAGATTGTGCCTATAGATTCACAGGGTGTCTATATATTCAGAGAGGTGTCTATAGATTCAGAGGGTGCCCTATATTCAGAGGGTGCCCATAGATTCAGAGAGGTGCCTATAGATTCACAGGGTGTCTATATATTCAGAGGGGTGCCCATAGATTCAGAGGGTGTCTATATATCCAGAGGGTACCCATAGATTCAGACCAGAGTGCCTATATTCAGAGGGGTGTCTATATATCCAGAGGGTGCCCATAGATTCAGAGGGTGTCTATATATTCAGAGGGTGCCTATAGATTCACAGGTGTCTACAGATTCTTACGTTGTGCAGGAGGCGTCACTAGGACTTGCTGATGTTCTCATAGATGACATCACTGGTGTCTATATATTCAGAGGGTGCCCATAGATTCAGAGGGGTGTCTATATATTCAGAGGGGTGTCTATAGATTCAGACCAGGTGTCTATATATTCAGAGGGGTGTCTATATATTCAGAGGGTGCCCATAGATTCAGAGGGGTGCCTATAGATTCAGAGGGGTGCCTATAGATTCACAGGGTGTCTACAGATTCTTACGTTGTGCAGGAGCGTCACTAGGACTTGCTGATGTTCTCATAGATGACATCACTGGTGTCTATATATTCAGAGGGGTGTCCTAGATTCAGAGGTGTCTATATATTCAGAGGGTGCCCATAGATTCAGAGGGGTGCCTATAGATTCAGAGGGGTGCCTATAGTTCACAGGGTGTCTACAGATTCTTACGTTGTGCAGGAGGCGTCACTAGGACTTGCTGATGTTCTCATAGATGACATCACTGGTGTCTATATATTCAGAGGGGTGCCCATAGATTCAGAGGGTGCCTATAGATTCACAGGGTGTCTACAGATTCTTACGTTGTGCAGGAGGCGTCACTAGGACTTGCTGATGTTCTCATAGATGACATCACTGGTGTCTATATATTCAGAGGGGTGTCTATAGATTCAGAGGGGTGTCTATATATTCAGAGGGTGTCTATAGATTCAGAGGGGTGTCTATATATTCAGAGGGTGCCCATAGATTCAGAGGGTGCCTATAGATTCAGAGGGTGCCTATAGATTCACAGGGTGTCTACAGATTCCGTTGTGCAGGAGGCGTCACTAGGACTTGCTGATGTTCTCATAGATGACATCACTGGTGTCTATATATTCAGAGGGGTGTCTATAGATTCAGAGGGGTGTCTATATATTCAGAGGGGTGCCCATAGATTCAGAGGGGTGTCTATATATTCACAGGGTGTCTATATATTCAGAGGGGTGCCTATAGATTCAGAGGGGTGCCCATAGATTCACAGGGTGTCTATATATTCAGAGGGTGCCTATAGATTCAGAGGGTGCCTATAGATTCACAGGGTGTCTACAGATTCTTACGTTGTGCAGGAGCGTCACTAGGACTTGCTGATGTTCTCATAGATGACATCACTGGTGTCTATATATTCAGAGGGGTGTCTATAGATTCAGAGGGTGTCTATATATTCAGAGGGTGTCTATATATTCAGAGGTGTCTATAGATTCAGAGGGGTGTCTATATATTCAGAGGGGTGCCCATAGATTCAGAGGGTGCCTATAGATTCAGAGGGGTGCCTATAGATTCACAGGGTGTCTACAGATTCTTACGTTGTGCAGGAGGCGTCACTAGGACTTGCTGATGTTCTCATAGATGACATCACTGGTGTCTATATATTCAGAGGGGTGTCTATAGATTCAGAGGGGTGTCTATATATTCAGAGGGGTGCCCATAGATTCAGAGGGGTGCCTATAGATTCAGAGGGGTGCCTATAGATTCACAGGGTGTCTACAGATTCTTACGTTGTGCAGGAGGCGTCACTAGGACTTGCTGATGTTCTCATAGATGACATCACTGGTGTCTATATATTCAGAGGGGTGCCCATAGATTCAGAGGGGTGCCTATAGATTCACAGGGTGTCTACAGATTCTTACGTTGTGCAGGAGGCGTCACTAGGACTTGCTGATGTTCTCATAGATGACATCACTGGTGTCTATATATTCAGAGGGGTGTCTATATATTCAGAGGGTGTCTATATATTCAGAGGGTGTCTATATATTCAGAGGGGTGTCTATAGATTCAGAGGGGTGTCTATATATTCAGAGGGGTGCCCATAGATTCAGAGGGTGCCTATAGATTCAGAGGGGTGCCTATAGATTCACAGGGTGTCTACAGATTCTTACGTTGTGCAGGAGCGTCACTAGGACTTGCTGATGTTCTCATAGATGACATCACTGGTGTCTATATATTCAGAGGGGTGTCTATAGATTCAGAGGGGTGTCTATATATTCAGAGGGGTGCCCATAGATTCAGAGGGGTGTCTATATTCAGAGGGGTGCCCATAGATTCAGAGGGTGCCTATAGATTCACAGGGTGTCTACAGATTCTTACGTTGTGCAGGAGGCGTCACTAGGACTTGCTGATGTTCTCGTAGATGACATCACTGGTGTCTATATATTCAGAGGGGTGTCTATACATTCAGAGGGTGCCTATAGATTCACAGGGTGTCTACAGATTCTTACGTTGTGCAGGAGGCGTCACTAGGACTTGCTGATGTTCTCATAGATGACATCACTGGTGTCTATAGATTCAGAGGGGTGTCTATAGATTCAGAGGGTGCCTATAGATTCAGAGGGTGTCTATAGATTCAGAGGGTGTCTATATATTCAGAGGGGTGCCTATAGATTCAGAGGGGTGTCTATATATTCAGAGGGTGCCTATAGATTCAGAGGGGTGCCTATAGATTCAGAGGGGTGTCTATATATTCAGAGGGGTGTCTATATATTCAGAGGGTGCCTATAGATTCAGAGGGGTGTCTATATATTCAGAGGGTGCCTATAGATTCAGAGGGGTGTCTATATATTCAGAGGGTGCCCATAGATTCAGAGGGTGTCTATATATTCAGAGGGGTGCCTATAGATTCAGAGGGTGTCTATATATTCAGAGGGTGCCTATAGATTCAGAGGGGTGGCTATATATTCAGAGGGTGCCCATAGATTCAGAGAGGGTGCCTATAGATTCACAGGGTGTCTACAGATTCTTACGTTGTGCAGGAGCGTCACTAGGACTTGCTGATGTTCTCATAGATGACATCACTGGTGTCTATATATTCAGAGGGGTGCCCATAGATTCAGAGGGGTGTCTATAGATTCAGAGGGGTGTCTATAGATTCAGAGGGGTGTCTATATATTCAGAGGGGTGCCCATAGATTCAGAGGGTGTCTATATATTCAGAGGGTGCCCATAGATTCAGAGGGTGCCCATAGATTCAGAGGGTGTCTATAGATTCAGAGGGGTGTCTATAGATTCAGAGGGGTGTCTATATATTCAGAGGGGTGCCCATAGATTCAGAGGGTGTCTATATATTCAGAGGGGTGCCCATAGATTCAGAGGGGTGCCCATAGATTCAGAGGGGTGTCTATAGATTCAGAGGGGTGTCTATAGATTCAGAGGGGTGTCTATAGATTCAGAGGGTGCCTATAGATTCACAGGGTGTCTACAGATTCTTACGTTGTGCAGGAGGCGTCACTAGGACTTGCTGATGTTCTCATAGATGACATCACTGGTGTCTATATATTCAGAGGGGTGCCCATAGATTCAGAGGGGTGTCTATATATTCAGAGGGGTGCCCATAGATTCAGAGGGGTGCCCATAGATTCAGAGGGGTGTCTATAGATTCAGAGGGTGTCTATAGATTCAGAGGGGTGTCTATATATTCAGAGGGGTGCCCATAGATTCAGAGGGGTGTCTATATATTCAGAGGGGTGCCCATAGATTCAGAGGGGTGTCTATAGATTCAGAGGGTGTCTATAGATTCAGAGGGTGTCTATAGATTCAGAGGGGTGTCTACAGATTCACAGGGTGTCTACAGATTCTTACGTTGTGCAGGAGGCGTCACTAGGACTTGCTGATGTTCTCTAGATGACATCACTGGTGTCTATAGATTCAGAGGGTGTCTACAGATTCTTACGTTGTGCAGGAGGCGTCACTAGGACTTGCTGATGTTCTCATAGATGACATCACTGGTGTCTATAGATTCAGAGGGGTGTCTACAGATTCTTACGTTGTGCAGGAGGCGTCACTAGGACTTGCTGATGTTCTCATAGATGACATCACTGGTGTCTATATATTCAGAGGGTGCCCATAGATTCAGAGGGGTGCCTATAGATTCACAGGGTGTCTACAGATTCTTACGTTGTGCAGGAGGCGTCACTAGGACTTGCTGATGTTCTCATAGATGACATCACTGGTGTCTATAGATTCAGAGGGTGCCTATAGATTCAGAGGGTGTCTATATATTCAGAGGGTGCCTATAGATTCAGAGGGTGTCTATATATTCAGAGGGTGCCTATAGATTCACAGGGTGTCTACAGATTCTTACGTTGTGCAGGAGCGTCACTAGGACTTGCTGATGTTCTCATAGATGACATCACTGGTGTCTATAGATTCAGAGGGTGCCTATAGATTCAGAGGGGTGTCTATATATTCAGAGGGTGCCTATAGATTCACAGGGTGTCTACAGATTCTTACGTTGTGCAGGAGGCGTCACTAGGACTTGCTGATGTTCTCGTAGATGACATCACTGGTGTCTATAGATTCAGAGGGTGTCTATATATTCAGAGGGTGCCCATAGATTCAGAGGGTGCCCATAGATTCAGAGGGTGCCTATAGATTCAGAGGGTGTCTATATATTCAGAGGGTGCCTATAGATTCAGAGGGGTGTCTATATATTCAGAGGGGTGCCTATAGATTCACAGGGTGTCTACAGATTCTTACGTTGTGCAGGAGCGTCACTAGGACTTGCTGATGTTCTCATAGATGACATCACTGGTGTCTATATATTCAGAGGGGTGTCTATAGATTCAGAGGGGTGCCCATAGATTCAGAGGGGTGCCCATAGATTCAGAGGGTGCCTATAGATTCAGAGGGGTGTCTATAGATTCAGAGGGGTGCCTATAGATTCACAGGGTGTCTACAGATTCTTACGTTGTGCAGGAGGCGTCACTAGGACTTGCTGATGTTCTCGTAGATGACATCACTGGTGTCTCTTGATTCAGAGGGGTGTCTATATATTCAGAGGGGTGCCCATAGATTCAGAGGGTGCCTATAGATTCAGAGGGGTGCCCATAGATTCAGAGGGGTGCCTATAGATTCACAGGGTGTCTACAGATTCTTACGTTGTGCAGGAGCGTCACTAGGACTTGCTGATGTTCTCGGAGATGACATCACTGGTGTCTCTTGATTCAGAGTGTCTATATATTCAGAGGGGTGCCCATAGATTCAGAGGGGTGCCTATAGATTCAGAGGGTGTCTATATATTCAGAGGGGTGCCTATAGATTCAGAGGGGTGTCTATATATTCAGAGGGGTGTCTATATATTCAGAGGGGTGGCTATATATCCCAGAGGGGTGCCCATAGATTCAGAGGAGTGTCTATATATTCAGAGGGGTGCCTATAGATTCACAGGGTGTCTACAGATTCTTACGTTGTGCAGGAGCGTCACTAGGACTTGCTGATGTTCTCATAGATGACATCACTGGTGTCTATATATTCAGAGGGGTGCCTATAGATTCAGAGGGGTGTCTATATATTCAGAGGGGTGCCTATAGATTCACAGGGTGTCTACAGATTCTTACGTTGTGCAGGAGGCGTCACTAGGACTTGCTGATGTTCTCGTAGATGACATCACTGGTGCCTATAGATTCAGAGGGGTGTCTATAGATTCAGAGGGGTGTCTATATATTCAGAGGGGTGTCTATAGATTCAGAGGGGTGTCTATATATTCAGAGGGGTGCCCATAGATTCAGAGGGGTGCCTATAGATTCAGAGGGGTGCCTATAGATTCACAGGGTGTCTACAGATTCTTACGTTGTGCAGGAGGCGTCACTAGGACTTGCTGATGTTCTCATAGATGACATCACTGGTGTCTATAGATTCAGAGGGTGTCTATAGATTCAGAGGGGTGTCTATATATTCAGAGGGGTGCCCATAGATTCAGAGGGGTGTCTATATATTCAGAGGGTGCCCATAGATTCAGAGGGGTGCCTATAGATTCACAGGGTGTCTACAGATTCTTACGTTGTGCAGGAGGCGTCACTAGGACTTGCTGATGTTCTCATAGATGACATCACTGGTGTCTATAGATTCAGAGGGGTGCCTATAGATTCAGAGGGGTGCCTATATATTCAGAGGGGTGCCCATAGATTCAGAGGGTGCCTATAGATTCAGAGGGGTGCCTATAGATTCACAGGGTGTCTACAGATTCTTACGTTGTGCAGGAGCGTCACTAGGACTTGCTGATGTTCTCATAGATGACATCACTGGTGTCTATAGATTCAGAGGGTGTCTATAGATTCAGAGGGGTGTCTATATATTCAGAGGGGTGCCCATAGATTCAGAGGGGTGTCTATATATTCAGAGGGGTGCCCATAGATTCAGAGGGTGCCTATAGATTCACAGGGTGTCTACAGATTCTTACGTTGTGCAGGAGCGTCACTAGGACTTGCTGATGTTCTCATAGATGACATCACTGGTGTCTATAGATTCAGAGGGGTGCCTATAGATTCAGAGGGTGCCTATAGATTCAGAGGGTGCCTATAGATTCAGAGGGGTGTCTATAGATTCAGAGGGGTGTCTATAGATTCAGAGAGTGCCTATAGATTCAGAGGGTGTCTATATATTCAGAGGGGTGCCTATAGATTCAGAGGGTGCCTATAGATTCAGAGGGTGTCTATATATTCAGAGGGTGCCTATAGATTCAGAGGGGTGCCTATATATTCACTGGGGTGCCTATAGATTCAGAGGGGTGCCTATAGATTCAGAGGGGTGCCTATAGATTCAGAGGGGTGTCTATATATTCAGAGGGTGTGATTCAGAGTCTATATATTCAGAGGGGTGCCTATAGATTCAGAGGGGTGTCTATATATTCAGAGGGTGCCTATAGATTCAGAGGGGTGGCTATATATTCAGAGGGGTGCCCATAGATTCAGAGGGGTGCCTATAGATTCACAGGGTGTCTATATATTCAGAGGGGTGCCCATAGATTCAGAGGTGTCTATATATTCAGAGGGTGCCTATAGATTCAGAGGGGTGTCTATAGATTCACAGGGTGTCTACAGATTCTTACGTTGTGCAGGAGGCGTCACTAGGACTTGCTGATGTTCTCATAGATGACATCACTGGTGTCTATAGATTCAGAGGGGTGTCTATAGATTCAGAGGGTGCCCATAGATTCAGAGGGTGTCTATATATTCAGAGGGTGTCTATAGATTCAGAGGGGTGTCTATATATTCAGAGGGGTGCCCATAGATTCAGAGGGGTGTCTATATATTCAGAGGGGTGCCCTCAGAGGGTGCCCATAGATTCAGAGGGGTGCCTATAGATTCAGAGGGGTGTCTATAGATTCAGAGGGGTGTCTATATATTCAGAGGGGTGCCCATAGATTCAGAGGGGTGTCTATATATAGATTCAGAGGGTGCCCATAGATTCAGAGGGGTGTCTATAGATTCAGAGGGGTGTCTATAGATTCAGAGGGGTGCCTATAGATTCAGAGGGTGTCTACAGATTCTTACGTTGTGCAGGAGGCGTCACTAGGACTTGCTGATGTTCTCATAGATATTCAGAGGGTGCCTATAGATTCAGAGGGGTGCCTATAGATTCAGAGGGGTGCCTATAGATTCAGAGGGGTGTCTATATATTCAGAGGGGTGCCTATAGATTCACAGGGTGTCTACAGATTCTTACGTTGTGCAGGAGGCGTCACTAGGACTTGCTGATGTTCTCATAGATGACATCACTGGTGTCTATAGATTCAGAGGGGTGCCTATAGATTCAGAGGGGTGTCTATATATTCAGAGGGGTGCCTATAGATTCACAGGGTGTCTACAGATTCTTACGTTGTCAGAGGGGTGACTTGCTGATGTTCTCAGAGACCATCACTGGTGCCTATAGATTCAGAGGGGTGCCTATAGATTCAGAGGGGTGTCTATATATTCAGAGGGGTGCCTATAGATTCAGAGGGGTGTCTATATATTCAGAGGGGTGCCTATATATTCAGAGGGGTGCCTATAGATTCAGAGGGGTACCCATAGATTCAGAGGGGTACCCATAGATTCAGAGGGGTGCCTATATATTCAGAGGGGTGTCTATATATTCAGAGGGGTGCCTATAGATTCAGAGGGGTGTCTATATATTCAGAGGGGTGCCTATAGATTCAGAGGGTGTCTATAGATTCAGAGGGGTGTCTATATATTCAGAGGGTGCCTATAGATTCAGAGGGTGTCTATATATTCTTAGAGGGGTGTCACTAGGACTTGCAGATGTTCTCATAGATGACATCACTGGTGTCTATAGATTCAGAGGGGTGTCTATATATTCAGAGGGGTGCCTATAGATTCAGAGGGGTGTCTATAGTTTCAGAGGGTGCCTATAGATTCAGATTCATAGATTCAGAGGGGTGCCTATAGATTCAGAGGGGTGTCTATAGTTTCAGAGGGGTGCCTATATATTCAGAGGGGTGTCTATATATTCAGAGGGGTGTCTATAGATTCAGAGGGGTGTCTATATATTCAGAGGGGTGTCTATATATTCAGAGGGGTGCCTATAGATTCAGAGGGTGTCTGATTCTCACTAGGACTTGCTGATGAGATGACATCACTGGTGTCTATATATTCAGAGGGGTGTCTATATATTCAGAGGGGTGTCTATATATTCAGAGGGGTGCCCATAGATTCAGAGGGGTGTCTATAGATTCAGAGGGGTTCTATAGATTCAGGGTGTCTATATATTCAGAGGGGTCCTAGGACTTGCTGATGTTTCAGATGGGGTGTCTATATATTCAGAGGGGTGTCTATAGATTCAGAGGGGTGTCTATATATTCAGAGGGGTGTCTATAGATTCAGAGGGGTGTCTATAGATTCAGAGGGGTGTCTATAGATTCAGAGGGGTGTCTATAGATTCAGAGGGGTGTCTATAGATTCAGAGGGGTGCCCATAGATTCAGAGGGGTGCCTATAGATTCAGAGGGGTGTCTATAGATTCAGAGGGGTGTCTATAGATTCAGAGGGGTGTCTATAGATTCAGAGGGGTGCCCATAGATTCAGAGGGGTGCCTATAGATTCAGAGGGGTGCCTATAGATTCAGAGGGGTGCCTATAGATTCAGAGGGGTGTCTATATATTCAGAGGGGTGCCTATAGATTCAGAGGGGTGTCTATAGATTCAGAGGGGTGTCTATAGATTCAGAGGGGTGTCTATAGATTCAGAGGGGTGCCCATAGATTCAGAGGGGTGTCTATATATTCAGAGGGGTGCCTATATATTCACTGGTGTCTATAGATTCAGAGGGGTGTCTATATATTCAGAGGGGTGCCTATAGATTCACAGGGTGTCTATATATTCTTACGTTGTGCAGGAGGCGTCACTAGGACTTGCTGATGTTCTCATAGATGACATCACTGGTGATGGTCTGTGTCTTCTTCTTCCACATCAGCAGGACACACTGGTGGATGAACACATACTGCTCCTACAGGAAGTGACGTCATACAGGAAGAATGTTTTAGTGACCGTGCATAAGTATGTCTGAAATGGCGCCCTATTCCCCACATAGTGCCCTAGTTCAGACCAGAGCCCTATTCCCCATATAGTGCCCTAGTTCTGACCAGAGCCCTATTCCCCACATAGTGCCCTAGTTCTGACCAGAGCCCTATTCCCACATAGTGCCCTAGTTCTGACCAGAGCCCTATTCCCCACATAGTGCCCTAGTTCTGACCAGAGCCCTATTCCCCACATAGTGCCCTAGTTCAGACCAGAGCCCTATTCCCCACATAGTGCCCTAGTTCTGACCAGAGCCCTATTCCCCATAGTGCCCTAGTTCTGACCAGAGCCCTATTCCCCACCCTAGTTCTGACCAGAGTCCCCACATAGTGCCCTAGTTCTGACCAGAGCCCTATTCCCCACATAGTGCCCCTAGACCAGAGCCCTCTGTGCCCAGAGCCCTATTCCCCACATAGTGCCCTAGTTCAGACCAGAGCCCTATTCCCCATATAGTGCCCTAGTTCTGACCAGAGCCCTATTCCCCACATAGTGCCCTAGTTCTGACCAGAGCCCTATTTCCCACATAGTGCCCTGACCAGAGTTACCCTAGTTCTGACCAGAGCCCTATTCCCCACATAGTGCCCTAGTTCTGACCAGAGCCCTATTCCCCATATAGTGCCCTAGTTCTGACCAGAGCCCTATTCCCCACATAGTGCCCTAGTTCTGACCAGAGCCCTATTCCCCACATAGTGCCCTAGTTCTGACCAGAGCCCTATTCCCCACATAGTGCCCTAGTTCAGACCAGAGCCCTATTCCCCACATAGTGCCCTAGTTCTGACCAGAGCCCTATTCCCCACATAGTGCCCTAGTTCAGACCAGAGCCCTTTCCCCATATAGTGCCCTAGTTCTGACCAGAGCCCTATTCCCCACATAGTGCCCTAGTTCTGACCAGAGCCCTATTCCCCACATAGTGCCCTAGTTCTGACCAGAGCCCTATTCCCCATATAGTGCCCTAGTTCTGACCAGAGCCCTATTCCCCATATAGTGCCCTAGTTCAGACCAGAGCCCTATTCCCCACATAGTGCCCTAGTTCAGACCAGAGCCCTATTCCCCATATAGTGCCCTAGTTCAGACCAGAGCCCTATTCCCCACATAGTTCCCTAGTTCAGACCAGAGCCCTATTCCCCACATAGTGCCCTAGTTCTGACCAGAGACCAGATGGGGCCCTACAGTACCTCGGTCTGAGAGGAAAGGAGACAGTCTGACCAGAGACCAGATGGGGCCCTACAGTACCTCGGTCTGAGGGGAAAGGAGACAGTCTGACCAGAGACCAGATGGGGCCCTACAGTACCTCGGTCTGAGAGGAAAGGAGACAGTCTGACCAGAGACCAGATGGGGCCCTACAGTACCTTGGTCTGAGAGGAAAGGAGACAGTCTGACCAGAGACCAGATGGGGCCCTACAGTACCTCGGTCTGAGGGGAAAGGAGACAGTCTGACCAGAGACCAGATGGGGCCCTACAGTACCTCGGTCTGAGGGGAAAGGAGACAGTCTGACCAGAGACCAGATGGGGCCCTACAGTACCTCGGTCTGGGAGGAAAGGAGACAGTCTGACCAGAGACCAGATGGGGCCCTACAGTACCTCGGTCTGAGGGGAAAGGAGACAGTCTGACCAGAGACCAGATGGGGCCCTACAGTACCTCGGTCTGGACCATGGAGAGTCGATGAGACCTCATCTCATCTCAGATCCTAACCCTAACCCCCACTGGGACTGTCTCTAACCTCTGTCTGGACCATGGAGAGTCGATGAGACCTCATCTCAGATCCTAACCCTAACCCCCACTGGGACTGTCTCTAACCTCTGTCTGGACCATGGAGAGTCGATGAGACCTCATCTCATCTCAGATCCTAACCCTAACCCCCACTGGGACTGTCTCTAACCTCTGTCTGGACCATGGAGAGTCGATGAGATCTCATCTCAGATCCTAACCCTAACCCCCACTGGGACTGTCTCTAACCTCTGTCTGGACCATGGAGAGTCGATGAGACCTCATCTCATCTCAGATCCTAACCCTTAAACCCCACTGGGACTGTCTCTAACCTCTGTCTGGACCATGGAGAGTCGATGAGACCTCATCTCATCTCAGATCCTAACCCTAACCCCCACTGGGACTGTCTCTAACCTCTGTCTGGACCATGGAGGAGTCGATGAGACCTCATCTCATCTCAGATCCTAACCCTTAAACCCCACTGGGACTGTCTCTTACCTCTGTCTGGACCATGGAGAGTCGATGAGACCTCATCTCAGATCCTAACCCTTAACCCCCACTGGGACTGTCTCTAACCTCTGTCTGGACCATGGAGAGTCGATGAGACCTCATCTCAGATCCTAACCCTAACCCCCACTGGGACTGTCTCTAACCTCTGTCTGGACCATGGAGAGTCGACGAGACCTCATCTCATCTCAGATCCTAACCCTAACCCCCACTGGGACTGTCTCTAACCTCTGTCTGGACCATGGAGAGTCGATGAGACCTCATCTCATCTCAGATCCTAACCCTAACCCCCACTGGGACTGTCTCTAACCTCTGTCTGGACCATGGAGAGTCGATGAGACCTCATCTCATCTCAGATCCTAACCCTTAAACCCCACTGGGACTGTCTCTAACCTCTGTCTGGACCATGGAGAGTCGATGAGACCTCATCTCATCTCAGATCCTAACCCTAACCCCCACTGGGACTGTCTCTAACCTCTGTCTGGACCATGGAGAGTCGATGAGACCTCATCTCAGATCCTAACCCTAACCCCCACTGGGACTGTCTCTAACCTCTGTCTGGACCATGGAGAGTCGATGAGACCTCATCTCATCTCAGATCCTAACCCTAACCCCCACTGGGACTGTCTCTAACCTCTGTCTGGACCATGGAGAGTCGATGAGACCTAATCTCATCTCAGATCCTAACCCTTAAACCCCACTGGGACTGTCTCTAACCTCTGTCTGGACCATGGAGAGTCGATGAGACCTCATCTCATCTCAGATCCTAACCCTAACCCCCACTGGGACTGTCTCTAACCTCTGTCTGGACCATGGAGAGTCGATGAGATCTCATCTCAGATCCTAACCCTAACCCCCACTGGGACTGTCTCTAACCTCTGTCTGGACCATGGAGAGTCGATGAGACCTCATCTTATCTCAGATCCTAACCCTTAAACCCCACTGGGACTGTCTCTAACCTCTGTCTGGACCATGGAGAGTCGATGAGACCTCATCTCATCTCAGATCCTAACCCCCACTGGGACTGTCTCTTACCTCTGTCTGGACCATGGAGAGTCGATGCGACCTCATCTCAGACACCATACCCAGGATGTCAGTATACTCATGTTCTCTGATGTGCTGCATCAGTCGGTCCAGAGCGATGAAGGTCCCTGTCCGGCCCACACCAGCACTGTGGAGACAATACAACATCCTGTTAGTGGAGAGACACAACATCCTGTTAGTGGAGAGACACCAGCACTGTGGAGACAATACAACATCCTGTTAGTGGAGAGACACAACATCCTGTTAGTGGAGAGACACAACATCCTGTTAGTGGAGAGACACAACATCCTGTTAGTGGAGAGACACAACATCCTGTTAGTGGAGAGACACAACATCCTGTTAGTGGAGAGACACAACATCCTGTTAGTGGAGAGACACAACATCCTGTTAGTGGAGAGACACAACATCCTGTTAGTGGAGAGACACCAGCACTGTGGAGACAATACAACATCCTGTTAGTGGAGAGACACAACATCCTGTTAGTGGAGAGACACAACATCCTGTTAGTGGAGAGACACAACATCCTGTTAGTGGAGAGACACAACATCCTGTTAGTGGAGAGACACAACATCCTGTTAGTGGAGAGACACAACATCCTGTTAGTGGAGAGACACAACATCCTGTTAGTGGAGAGACACAACATCCTGTTAGTGGAGAGACACAACATCCTGTTAGTGGAGAGACACAACATCCTGTTAGTGGAGAGACACAACATCCTGTTAGTGGAGAGACACAACATCCTGTTAGTGGAGAGACACCAGCACTGTGGAGACAATACAACATCCTGTTAGTGGAGAGACACAACATCCTGTTAGTGGAGAGACACAACATCCTGTTAGTGGAGAGACACAACATCCTGTTAGTGGAGAGACACAACATCCTGTTAGTGGAGAGACACAACATCCTGTTAGTGGAGAGACACAACATCCTGTTAGTGGAGAGACACAACATCCTGTTAGTGGAGAGACACCAGCACTGTGGAGAGACACCAGCACTGTGGAGAGACACCAGCACTGTGGAGAGACACCAGCACTGTGGAGAGACACAACATCCTGTTAGTGGAGAGACACCAGCACTGTGGAGAGACACCAGCACTGTGGAGAGACACCAGCACTGTGGAGAGACACCAGCACTGTGGAGAGAAACCAGCACTGTGGAGACAACATGGTTGACATGGCTGTTAGTGGAGAGACACCAGCACTATGGAGACAACATGGTTGACATGGCTGTTAGTGGAGAGACACCAGCACTGTGGAGAGACACCAGCACTGTGGAGAGACACCAGCACTGTGGAGAGACACCAGCACTGTGGAGAGACACCAGCACTGTGGAGACAACATGGTTGACATGGCTGTTAGTGGAGAGACACCAGCCCTGTGGAGAGACACCAGCACTGTGGAGAGACACCAGCACTGTGGAGAGACACCAGCACTGTGGAGAGACACCAGCACTGTGGAGACAACATGGTTGACATGGCTGTTAGTGGAGAGACACCAGCACTGTGGAGAGACACCAGCACTGTGGAGAGACACCAGCACTATGGAGAGACACCAGCACTGTGAAGAGACACCAGCACTGTGGAGAGACACCAGCACTGTGGAGAGACACCAGCACTGTGGAGAGACACCAGCACTGTGGAGAGACACCAGCACTGTGAAGAGACACCAGCACTGTGGAGAGACACCAGCACTGTGGAGACAACATGGTTGACATGGCTGTTAGTGGAGAGACACAACATCCTGTTAGTGGAGAGACACAACATCCTGTTAGTGGAGAGACACAACATCCTGTTAGTGGAGAGACACCAGCACTGTGGAGAGACACCAGCACTGTGGAGACAACATGGTTGACATGGCTGTTAGTGGAGAGACACCAGCACTGTGGAGACAACATGGTTGACATGGCTGTTAGTGGAGAGACACCAGCACTGTGGAGAGACACCAGCACTGTGGAGAGACACCAGCACTATGGAGAGACACCAGCACTGTGGAGAGACACCAGCACTGTGGAGACAACATGGTTGACATGGCTGTTAGTGGAGAGACACCAGCACTGTGGAGAGACACCAGCACTGTGGAGAGACACCAGCACTGTGAAGAGACACCAGCACTGTGGAGAGACACCAGCACTGTGGAGACAACATGGTTGACATGGCTGTTAGTGGAGAGACACCAGCACTGTGGAGAGACACCAGCACTGTGGAGAGACACCAGCACTGTGGAGAGACACCAGCACTGTGGAGACACCATGGTTGACATGGCTGTTAGTGGAGAGACACCAACACTGTGGAGAGACACCAGCACTGTGGAGAGACACCAGCACTGTGGAGAGACACCAGCACTGTGGAGAGACACCAGCACTGTGGAGACAACATGGTTGACTCTCATCAATACAGTGAAAGAGTGTTCTGTAGAGAAACGTTTGTTACTAGGAAACTGTTTATAGTTTCTTCTCAAAGGAAACAGAGTTGTTTTGTTAATTGTGAGTTACCTTGTGGATTCCTACTTGTGTAGACTGGAAGTTTGGTCTGAAGACTGTTTCTCTAAGGACTACTGGCTTCCATTTGGGAGCTCTCAGACAACTCTGTCTGAGTAACATGTCCCTGACAGCATGGCCCCTGTGGTTGAGCCTGGTAGACCCTGTACGTACCTGCAGTGAACCACAATGGGTTCTTTGGTGCGGTTGGCCTGCTGGCGGACGATGTGTACGAACTGCAGGATGCTATCGATGGCGTTGACCGTGGGGACACCGTGGTCCGGCCAGGACGTGTAGTTGAGATGGAGGACGTCGTGAGACTCGTCAGCCTGCAGGGGGAGACACCACGGAAAGACAGACAGTTAGACAAGGCTGATGGATCAGTATACATCAGATCTCTCCATCCGGGTCGAGCTAACAGCAGGGCACCTTCTCCACCTCCACCTCCTAAAAAGGGGGAGACTTGCAAGCCGAAGAACACCACCCCAACCGTGAAGCACGGGGGTGGCAGCATCATGTTGTGGGGGTGCTTTGCTGCAGGGACTGGTGCACCTCACAAAATAGATGGCATCATGAGGTAGGAAAATGATGTGGATATATTGTAGCAACATCTCAAGACATCAGTCAGGAAGTTAAAGCTTGGTCTTAAATAGGTCTTCCAAATGGACAATGACCCCAAGTATACTTCCAAAGTTGTGGCAAAATGGCTTAAGGACAACAAAGTCAAGGTATTGGAGTGGCCATCACAAAGCCCTGACCTCAATCCTATAGAACATTTGTGGGCAGAACTGAAAAAGCGTTTGCGAGCAAGGAGGCCTACAAACCTGACTCAGTTACACCAGCTCTGTCAGGAGGCCTATAAACCTGACTCAGTTACACCAGCTCTGTCAGGAGACCTACAAACCTGACTCAGTTACACCAGCTCTGTCAGGAGACCTACAAACCTGACTCAGTTCCACCAGCTCTGTCAGGAGGCCTATAAACCTGACTCAGTTACACCAGCTCTGTCAGGAGACCTACAAACCTGACTCAGTTACACCAGCTCTGTCAGGAGACCTACAAACCTGACTCAGTTACACCAGCTCTGTCAGGAGACCTACAAACCTGACTCAGTTCCACCAGCTCTGTCAGGAGGCCTATAAACCTGACTCAGTTACACCAGCTCTGTCAGGAGGCCTACAAACCAGACTCAGTTACACCAGCTCTGTCAGGAGGCCTACAAACCTGACTCAGTTACACCAGCTCTGTCAGGAGGCCTACAAACCTGACTCAGTTACACCAGCTCTGTCAGGAGGCCTACAAACCAGACTCAGTTACACCAGCTCTGTCAGGAGGCCTACAAACCTGACTCAGTTACACCAGCTCTGTCAGGAGGCCTACAAACCTGACTCAGTTACACCAGCTCTGTCAGGAGGCCTACAAACCTGACTCAGTTACACCAGCTCTGTCAGGAGGCCTATAAACCTGACTCAGTTACACCAGCTCTGTCAGGAGGCCTACAAACCTGACTCAGTTACACCAGCTCTGTCAGGAGGAATGGGACAAAATTCACACAACTTATTGTGGGTAGTTTGTGGAAGGCTACCCGAAACGTTTGACCCAAGTTAAACAATTTAAAGGCAATTCAACCAAATACTAATTGAGTGTATGTAAACTTCTGACCCACTGGGAATGTGATGAAAGAAATAAAAGCTGAAATAAATAATTCTCTCTACTATTATTCTGACTTTTCACATTCTTAAAATAAAGTGGTGATCCTAACTGACCTTAAACAGGGAATTTTAACTAGGATGAAATGTCAGGAATTGTGAAAAACTGAGTTTAAATGTCTTTGGCTAAGGTGTATGTAAACCTCAGACTTCAACTGTATATGCTGGTGAGGCTCTAAACCCCTTTTAAAGCAGATTCATGGGCTTTATTTTAAGATGTTATTTGGCCACTTTAGTTGTGATACAAACCTTATTAAAACATATAGGACTATGGACTAGACTACATGAGGTGTGTTACTAACCTTATAGGACTATGGACTAGACTACATGAGGTGTGATACTAACCTTATAGGACTATGGACTAGACTACATGAGGTGTGTTACTAACCTTATAGGACTATGGACTAGACTACATGAGGTGTGAGGACTATGGACTAGTGAGGTGTGATACTAACCTTATAGGACTATGGACTAGACTACATGAGGTGTGATACTAACCTTATAGGACTTATAGGACTATGGACTAGACTACATGAGGTGTGATACTAACCTTATAGGACTATGGACTAGACTACATGAGGTGTGATACTAACCTTATAGGACTATGGACTAGACTACATGAGGTGTGATACTAACCTTATAGGACTATGGACTAGACTACATGAGGTGTGATACTAACCTTATAGGACTATGGACTAGACTACATGAGGTGTGATACTAACCTTATTAGGACTACATGAGGTGTGATACTAACCTTATAGGAACATGAGGTGGATACTAACCTTATAGGACTACTAGACTACATGAGGTGTGATACTAACCTTATAGGACTATAGGGACTAGACTACATGAGGTGTGATACTAACCTTATAGGACTATGGACTAGACTACATGAGGTGTGATACTAACCTTATTATAGGACATATGGACTATGGACTAGACTACATGAGGTGTGATACTAACCTAAAACATATAGGACTATGGACTAGACTACATGAGGTGTGATACTAACCTTATAGGACTATGGACTAGACTACATGAGGTGTGATACTAACCTTATTATGGACTAGACTACATGAGGTGTGATACTAACCTTATAGGGACTATGGGCTAGACTACATGAGGTGTGATACTAACCTTATAGGACTATGGACTAGGCTACATGAGGTGTGATACTAACCTTATAGGACTATGGACTAGACTACATGAGGTGTGATACTAACCTTATAGGACTATGGACTAGACTACATGAGGTGTGATACTAACCTTATAGGACTATGGACTAGACTACATGAGGTGTGATACTAACCTTATAGGACTATGGACTAGACTACATGAGGTGTGATACTAACCTTATAGGACTATGGACTAGACTACATGAGGTGTGATACTAACCTTATAGGACTATGGACTAGACTACATGAGGTGTGATACTAACCTTATAGGACTATGGACTAGACTACATGAGGTGTGATACTAACCTTATAGGACTATGGACTAGACTACATGAGGTGTGATACTAACCTTATAGGACTATGGACTAGACTACATGAGGTGTGATACTAACCTTATAGGACTATGGACTAGACTACATGAGGTGTGATACTAACCTTATAGGACTATGGACTAGACTACATGAGGGTGTGATACTGATACTAACCTTATAGGACTATGGACTAGACTACATGAGGTGTGATACTAACCTTATAGGACTATAGACTAGACTACATGAGGTGTGATACTAACCTTATAGGACTATGGACTAGACTACATGAGGTGTGATACTAATAGGACTATAGGCTATAGGACTATGGACTAGACTACATGAGGTGTGATACTAACCTTATAGGACTATGGACTAGACTACATGAGGTGTGATACTAACCTTATAGGACTATGGACTAGACTACATGAGGTGTGATACTAACCTTATAGGACTATGGACTAGACTACATGAGGTGTGATACTAACCTTATAGGACTATGGACTAGACTACATGAGGTGTGATACTAACCTTATAGGACTATGGACTAGACTACATGAGGTGTGATACTAACCTTATAGGACTATGGACTAGACTACATGAGGTGTGATACTAACCTTATAGGACTATGGACTAGACTACATGAGGTGTGATACTAACCTAGGACTATAGGACTAGGTGGACTAGGACTACATGAGGTGTGATACTAACCTTATAGGACTATGGACTAGACTACATGAGGTGTGATACTAACCTTATAGGACTAGGACTAGACTACATGAGGTGTGATACTAACCTTATAGGACTATGGACTAGACTACATGAGGTGTGATACTAACCTTATAGGACTATAGACTAGACTACATGAGGTGTGATACTAACCTTATAGGACTATGGACTAGATACTACATAGGAGGTGTGATACTAACCTTATAGGACTATGGACTATGGACTAGACTACATGAGGTGTGATACTAACCTTAGGATAGGACTATGAGGTGTGATACTAACCTTATAGACTATAGATGAGGTGTGATACTAACCTTATAGGACTATGGGTTAGACTACATGAGGTGTGATACTAACCTTATAGGACTATGGACTATAGACTACATGAGGTGTGATACTAACCTTATAGGACTATGGACTAGACTACATGAGGTGTGATACTAACCTTATAGGACTATGGACTAGACTACATGAGGTGTGATACTAACCTTATAGGACTATAGACTAGACTACATGAGGTGTGATACTAACCTTATAGGACTATGGACTAGACTACATGAGGTGTGATACTAACCTTACTAGGACTATGGACTAGACTGGACATGAGGTGTGATACTAACCTTATAGGACTATGGACTAGACTACATGAGGTGTGATACTAACCTTATAGGACTATAGACTATGGACTACATGAGGTGTGATACTAACCTTATAGGACTATGGACTAGACTACATGAGGTGTGATACTAACCTTATAGGACTATGGACTAGACTACATGAGGTGTGATACTAACCTTATAGGACTATGGACTAGACTAGACTACATGAGGTGTGATACTAACCTTATAGGACTATGGACTAGACTACATGAGGTGTGATACTAACCTTATAGGACTATGGGACTAGACTACATGAGGTGTGATACTAACCTTATAGGACTATGGGACTAGACTACATGAGGTGTGATACTAACCTTATAGGACTATAGACTAGACTACATGAGGTGTGATACTAACCTTATAGGACTATGGACTAGACTACATGAGGTGTGATACTAACCTTATAGGACTATGGACTAGACTACATGAGGTGTGATACTAACCTTATGAGGTGTGGACTATAGACTAGACTACATGAGGTGTGATACTAACCTTATAGGACTATGGACTAGACTACATGAGGTGTGATACTAACCTTATAGGACTATGGACTAGACTACATGAGGTGTGATACTAACCTTATAGGACTATGGACTAGACTACATGAGGTGTGATACTAACCTTATAGGACTATGGACTAGACTACATGAGGTGTGATACTAACCTATAGGACTATAGGACTAGACTACATGAGGTGTGATACTAACCTTATAGGACTATGGGACTAGACTACATGAGGTGTGATACTAACCTTATAGGACTATAGACTAGACTACATGAGGTGTGATACTAACCTTATAGGACTATGGACTAGACTACATGAGGTGTGATACTAACCTTATAGGACTATGGACTAGACTACATGAGGTGTGATACTAACCTTATAGGACTATGGACTAGACTACATGAGGTGTGATACTAACCTTATAGGACTATGGACTAGACTACATGAGGTGTGATACTAACCTTATAGGACTATGGACTAGACTACATGAGGTGTGATACTAACCTTATACTAGGACTATGGACTAGACTACATGAGGTGTGATACTAACCTTATAGGACTATGGACTAGACTACATGAGGTGTGATACTAACCTTATAGGACTATGGACTAGACTACATGAGGTGTGATACTAACCTTATAGGACTATGGACTAGACTACATGAGGTGTGATACTAACCTTATAGGACTATGGACTAGACTACATGAGGTGTGATACTAACCTTATAGGACTATGGACTAGACTACATGAGGTGTGATACTAACCTTATAGGACTATAGACTAGACTACATGAGGTGTGATACTAACCTTATAGGACTATGGACTAGACTACATGAGGTGTGATACTAACCTTATAGGACTATGGACTAGACTACATGAGGTGTGATACTAACCTTATAGGACTATGGACTAGACTACATGAGGTGTGATACTAACCTTATAGGACTATGGACTAGACTACATGAGGTGTGATACTAACCTTATAGGACTATGGACTAGACTACATGAGGTGTGATACTAACCTTATAGGACTATGGACTAGACTACATGAGGTGTGATACTAACCTTATAGGACTATGGACTAGACTACATGAGGTGTGATACTAACCTTATAGGACTATGGACTAGATACTAACATGAGGTGTGATACTAACCTTATAGGACTATGGACTAGACTACATGAGGTGTGATACTAACCTTATAGGACTATGGGCTAGACTACATGAGGTGTGATACTAACCTTATAGGACTATGGACTAGACTACATGAGGTGTGATACTAACCTTATAGGACTATGGACTAGACTACATGAGGTGTGATACTAACCTTATAGGACTATAGACTACATGAGGTGTGATTCTGTGATTCGAACAAGTCGCCCCAAATAAAGTCTTTGTTTCTTATGCTGGGCATCATTCACACGTGATAATATATAATTCACAAGAGATACGCTAATATTGTCACCCATCAGACTATTCTTGTTTTAATCTTGTCTTTACATATCCCAAATAATATCTGTTCAGTGTAAATAGTTTAAAGTAGTTCTCGTGCAACCAGAGTTGTTTGGTTTGTTAAAGTTTGAAATCAGTGTTGTTGGTTCGTCATGTGATGCTGTAGATCCACTCACATATCCCAGTCTGAAGTTCCTTATGGTCCACTCTGGTGACTCTGACTCCGACAGCATCTCCACACTGATCTCTCCGTAGGTCACCGGCTCATCTGTGAATGGCCAGTAGTGGTCACACTTCACCCTGCGTCTCTCGTTACACTGCGTCAGCATCACAATGATGTGGCTCTTCTGCTGCAGGATCATGTTCCAGAAGTCGTTCCTCGTCTCAGGCAGAGGACCCTGGGTAGCGATGTACTCTCTGGGTGATTTATAACCCTGGAGGGGGAGACAACCAGGGTTATGGTTACTGTTGAGGTTCAGGTCTCAGGCCCTGGGTGGTGATTTATAACCCTGGAGGGGGAGAAAACCAGGGTTATGGTTACTGTTGAGGTTCAGGTCTCAGGCCCTGGGTGATGATTTATAACCCTGGATGGCCCTGTTGAGGTTCAGGTCTCAGGCCCTGGGTGATGATTTATAACCCTGTAGAGGGAGAAAACCAGGGTTATGGTTACTGTTGAGGTTCAGGTCTCAGGCAGGCCCTGGGTGATGATTTATAACCCTGTAGAGGAGAAACCAGGGTTATGGTTACTGTTGAGGTTCAGGTCTCAGGCAGAGGCCCTGGGTGGTGATTTATAACCCTGTAGAGGGAGAAAACCAGGGTTATGGTTACTGTTGAGGTTCAGGTCTCAGGCAGGCCCTGGGTGATGATTTATAACCCTGTAGAGGTCTCAGGCCCTGGGTGTGATTTATAACCCTGTAGAGGGAGAAAACCAGGGTTATGGTTACTGTTGAGGTTCAGGTCTCAGGCAGAGGGCCCTGGGTGATGATTTATAACCCTGTAGAGGGAGAAAACCAGGGTTATGGTTACTGTTGAGGTTCAGGTCTCAGGCAGACCCTGATCTAACCAGGACTATAGACTACATGGCCCTGGGTGGTGATTTATAACCCTGTAGAGGGAGAAAACCAGGGTTATGGTTACTGTTGAGGTTCAGGTCTCAGGCCCTGGGTGATGATTTATAACCCTGTAGAGGGAGAAAACCAGGGTTATGGTTACTGTTGAGGTTCAGGTCTCAGGCCCTGGGTGATGATTTATAACCCTGTAGAGCTGGGAGAAACCAGGGTTATGGTTACTGGTTGAGGTTCAGGTCTCTTACTGGCAGAGGGTACCCTGGGTGGTGATTTATAACCCTGTTAGAGGGAGAAAACCAGGGTTATGGTTACTGTTGAGGTTCAGGTCTCAGGCAGAGGGCCCTGGGTGGTATGATTTATAACCCTGTAGAGGGAGAAAACCAGGGTTATGGTTACTGTTGAGGTTCAGGTCTCAGGCAGAGGGCCCTGGGTGGTGATTTATAACCCTGTAGAGGGAGAAAACCAGTTGGTTATGGTTACTGTTGAGGTTCAGGTCTCAGGTAGAGGACCCTGGTACTTACTGGTGATTTATAACCCTGGTAGAGGGAGAAACCAGGGTTATGGTTACTGTTGAGGTTCAGGTCTCAGGCAGAGGGCCCTGGGTGATGATTTATAACCCTGTAGAGGGAGACAACCAGGGTTATGGTTACTGTTGAGGTTCAGGTCTCAGGCAGAGGGCCCTGGGTGGTGATTTATAACCCTATAGAGGGAGAAAACTGTACTGTTACTAACTGGTATGTAGCTGGTGTGTAGTGGTACTAACTGGTATGTAGCTGGTGTGTAGTGGTACTAACTGGTATGTAGATGCTATGAACTGGTACAAACTGGTATGTAGTTGGTATGTACTGGTACTTACTGGTATGTACTGGTACTTACTGGTATGTAGTTGGTATGTACTGGTACTTACTGTTATGTAGTTGGTATGTACTGGTACTTACTGTTATGTAGTTGGTATGTACTGGTACTTACTGGTATGTAGTTGGTATGTACTGGTACTTACTGGTATGTAGTTGGTATGTACTGGTACTTACTGGTATGTAGTTGGTATGTACTGGTACTTACTGGTATGTACTGGTATGTACTGGTACTTACTGGTATGTAGTTGGTATGTACTGGTACTTACTGGTATGTAGTTGGTATGTACTGTACTTACTGGTACTGGTATGTATGTAGTTGTATGTACTGGTATTACTGGTATGTAGTTGGTATGTACTGGTACTTACTGGTATGTAGTTGGTATGTACTGGTACTTACTGGTATGTAGTTGGTATGTACTGGTACTGTACTGGTATGTACTGGTATGTACTGGTACTACTGGTATGTAGTTGGTATGTACTGGTACTTACTGGTATGTAGTTGGTATGTACTGGTACTTACTGGTATGTAGTTGGTATGTACTGGTACTTACTGGTATGTAGTTGGTATGTACTGGTACTTACTGTAGTTGGTATGTACTGGTACTTACTGGTATGTAGTTGGTATGTACTGGTACTTACTGGTATGTAGTTGTATGTATGTACTGGTACTGTACTGGTATGTAGTTGGTATGTACTGGTACTTACTGGTATGTAGTTGGTATGTACTGGTACTTACTGGTATGTAGTTGGTACTGGTATGTACTGGTACTGGTACTGGTAGTTGTATGTACTGGTATGTACTGGTATGTAGTTGGTATGTACTGGTACTTACTGGTATGTAGTTGGTATGTACTGGTACTTACTGGTATGTAGTTGGTATGTACTGGTACTGGTATGGTATGTACTGGTACTTACTGGTAGTTGGTATGTACTGGTACTTACTGGTATGTAGTTGGTATGTACTGGTACTTACTGGTATGTAGTTGGTATGTACTGGTACTTACTGGTATGTAGTTGGTAGTTGGTATGTACTGGTACTTACTGGTATGTAGTTGGTATGTACTGGTACTTACTGGTATGTAGTTGGTATGTACTGGTACTTACTGGTATGTAGTTGGTATGTACTGGTACTTACTGGTATGTAGTTGGTATATACTGGTACTAACTGGTATGTAGTTGTATGTACTGGTACTTACTGGTATGTAGTTGGTATGTACTGGTACTTACTGGTATGTAGTTGGTATGTACTGGTATGTAGTTGGTATGTACTGGTACTTACTGGTATGTAGTTGGTATGTACTGGTACTTACTGGTATGTAGTTGGTATGTACTGGTACTAACTGGTATGTAGTTGGTATGTACTGGTACTTACTGTATGTAGTTGGTATGTACTGGTACTTACTGGTACTGTACTGGTATGTACTGGTACTTACTGGTATTGGTATGTACTGGTACTTACTGGTATGTAGTTGGTATGTACTGGTACTTACTGGTATGTAGTTGGTATGTACTGGTACTTACTGGTATGTAGTACTGGTATGTACTGGTACTTACTGGTATGTAGTTGGTATACTTACTGGTATGTAGTTGGTATGTACTGGTACTTACTGGTATGTACTGGTATACTGGTACTTACTGGTATGTTGGTATACTGGTACTGGTATGTACTTACTGGTATGTAGCTGGTATATGTAGTTGGTATGTACTGGTACTTACTGGTATGTAGTTGGTATGTACTGGTACTTACTGGTATGTAGTTGGTATGTACTGGTACTTACTGGTATGTAGTTGGTATGTACTGGTACTTACTGGTATGTAGTTGGTATGTACTGGTACTTACTGGTATGTAGTTGGTATGTACTGGTACTTACTGGTATGTAGTTGGTATGTACTGGTACTTACTGGTATGTAGTTGGTATGTACTGGTACTTACTGGTATGTAGTTGGTATGTACTGGTACTTACTGGTATGTAGTTGGTATGTACTGGTATGTAGTTGGTATGTACTGGTACTTACTGGTATGTAGTTGGTATGTACTGGTACTTACTGGTATGTAGTTGGTATGTACTGGTACTTACTGGTATGTAGTTGGTATGTACTGGTACTTACTGGTATGTAGTTGGTATGTACTGGTACTTACTGGTATGTAGTTGGTATGTACTGGTACTTACTGGTATGTAGTTGGTATGTACTGGTACTTACTGGTATGTAGTTGGTATGTACTGGTACTTACTGGTATGTAGTTGGTATGTACTGGTACTTACTGGTATGTAGTTGGTATGTACTGGTACTTACTGGTATGTAGTTGGTATGTACTGGTATGTAGTTGGTATGTACTGGTACTTACTGGTATGTATGTACTGGTACTTACTGGTATACTGGTTGGTATGTACTGGTACTTACTGGTATGTAGTTGGTATGTACTGGTACTTACTGGTATGTAGTTGGTATGTACTGGTACTGGTATGTAGTTGGTATGTACTGGTACTGGTGTAGTTGGTATGTACTGGTACTTACTGGTATGTAGTTGTATGTACTGGTACTGGTATGTAGTTGGTATGTACTGGTACTTACTGGTATGGTGGTATGTACTGGTATGTAGTTGTACTGGTACTTACTGGTATGTAGTTGGTATGTACTGGTACTTACTGGTATGTAGTTGGTATGTACTGGTACTTACTGGTATGTAGTCAGAATACTAACTCAAACTGCAGAGAGAACTTGTAGTAGGCGGAGTCTTTGCTCATGTCTCTTGAGGGCTGACGCATCAAAGTCATCCATCTGGACAGGGCTGAAACACAACACACAGAACAGTCATCCATCTGGACAGGGCTGAACAACAATAAACAGTCATCCATCTGGACAGGGCTGAAACACAGATGGGACACACAGAACAGTCATCCAGCTGGACAGGGCTGAAACACAACACACAGAACAGTCATCCATCTGGACAGGGCTGAAACACAACACACAGAACAGTCATCCAGCTGGACAGGGCTGAAACACAACACACAGAACAGTCATCCAGCTGGACAGGGCTGAAACACAACAGTCATCCATCTGGACAGGGCTGAAACACAACACACAGAACAGTCATCCATCTGGACAGGGCTGAAACACAACACACAGAACAGTCATCCATCTGGACAGGGCTGAAACACAACACACAGAACAGTCATCCATCTGGACAGGGCTGAAACACAACAGTCATCCATCTGGACAGGGCTGAAACACAACACACAGAACAGTCATCCAGATGGACAGGGCTGAAACACAACACACAGAACAGTCATCCATCTGGACAGGGCTGAAACACAACACACAGAACAGTCATCCAGCTGGACAGGGCTGAAACACAACAGTCATCCATCTGGACAGGGCTGAAATACAACACACAGAACAGTCATCCAGCTGGACAGGGCTGAAACACAACAGTCATCCAGATGGACAGGGCTGAAACACAACAGTCATCCAGATGGACAGGGCTGAAACACAACAGTCATCCAGCTGGACAGGGCTGAAACACAACACACAGAACAGTCATCCAGCTGGACAGGGCTGAAACACAACAGTCGTCCAGCTGGACAGGGCTGAAACACAACAGTCATCCAGCTTGACAGGGCTGAAACACAACACACACAACAGTCATCCAGCTGGACAGGGCTGAAACACAACAGTCATCCATCTGGACAGGGCTGAAATACAACACACAGAACAGTCATCCAGCTGGACAGGGCTGAAACACAACAGTCATCCAGCTGGACAGGGCTGAAACACAACAGTCATCCAGCTGGACAGGGCTGAAACACAACACACAGAACAGTCATCCAGCTGGACAGGGCTGAAACACAACACACAGAACAGTCATCCATCTGGACAGGGCTGAAACACAACACACAGAACAGTCATCCAGCTGGACAGGGCTGAAACACAACACACAGAACAGTCATCCATCTGGACAGGGCTGAAACACAACACACAGAACAGTCATCCATCTGGACAGGGCTGAAACACAACACACACAACAGTCATCCATCTGGACAGGGCTGAAACACAACAGTCATCCATCTGGACACGGCTGAAACACAACAGTCATCCGGCTGGACAGGGCTGAAACACAACAGTCATCCAGATGGACAGGGCTGAAACACAACAGTCATCCAGCTGGACAGGGCTGAAACACAACAGTCATCCAGATGGACAGGGCTGAAACACAACAGTCATCCAGATGGACAGGGCTGAAACACAACAGTCATCCAGCTGGACAGGGCTGAAACACAACAGTCATCCAGATGGACAGGGCTGAACAGTCATCCAGACACAACAGTCATCCAGATGGACAGGGCTGAAACACAACACACAGAACAGTGCGCATTGGTCGATATTTCTCCTTTGAAGGAGGAGAATTGTTACAACACCTCACACACAGATTAACATACACACACACGTAATTAACACATTTCCACACACCCAGATTAACACACACACTGTTAACATACATCACACACCCAGGTGCACATGAACACACACATTAACACACACGAGGATTAACACAGTTCACACACACACAGGTCTTATCACACACAGTGCTACACTCACACACATATTAACACACACAGATGAACAGATTTCCTCCCAAGCACATACAGCAGACACACATCCTCTTTCCTAAAAGTAGTGTTACCTTGTTAGCTTCCGTTTCTTTAAAGCAGTCTTGCTCCTATAAAACACAGAGGGAAGAAATCCCTGATTCCACCATTTTATAATCAGACATTTAGTTCCCACCAGAACTGATCCAACATCCAATCAAATCACTGCTTGTTGTCATTCTAGACAATAGAGGATAACCTACAGAACAGCAACATGCTCAAGTGATGTCTGTCCCAAATCCCCAACTCATTGATGATAGAAACACACTTGACTCGTCCGAGCTTCCTTATTCAACCCCCACTGGACCCACATCACCCCCCAACGGGCAGACAGCAGGCAGACAGAGTGCAGACAGCAAGCAGACAGCGAGCAGACAGAGAGCAGACAGCGATCAGACAGCAAGCAGACAGCAAGCAGACAGCAAGCAGACAGCGATCAGACAGCAAGCAGACAGAGTGCAGACAGCAAGCAGACAGCAAGCAGACAGCAATCAGACAGAGTGCAGACAGCAAGCAGACAGAGTGCAGACAGCAAGCAGACAGCAAGCAGACAGAGTGCAGACAGCGATCAGACAGCAAGCAGACAGCAAGCAGACAGCAAGCAGACAGAGTGCAGACAGCAAGCAGACAGCGATCAGACAGCAAGCAGACAGAGTGCAGACAGCAAGCAGACAGCGATCAGACAGCAAGCAGACAGAGTGCAGACAGCAAGCAGACAGCAAGCAGACAGCAAGCAGACAGAGTGCAGACAGCAAGCAGACAGCAATCAGACAGAGTGCAGACAGCAAGCAGACAGCGAGCAGACAGCAAGCAGACAGAGTGCAGACAGCGATCAGACAGCAAGCAGACAGAGGGCAGACAGCAAGCAGACAGCAAGCAGACAGCAATCAGACAGAGGGCAGACAGCGGGCAGACAGCAAGCAGACAGAGTGCAGACAGCAAGCAGACAGCAAGCAGACAGAGGGCAGACAGCAAGCAGACAGCAAGCAGACAGAGTGCAGACAGCAAGCAGACAGAGAGCAGACAGCGATCAGAGTGCAGACAGCAAGCAGACAGCAAGCAGACAGAGTGCAGACAGCGATCAGACAGCAAGCAGACAGAGGGCAGACAGCGATCAGACAGCAAGCAGACAGAGTGCAGACAGCGATCAGACAGCAAGCAGACAGAGTGCAGACAGCGATCAGACAGCAGGGCAGACAGCAAGCAGACAGAGTGCAGACAGCAAGCAGACAGCAAGCAGACAGAGTGCAGACAGCAAGCAGACAGCGGGCAGACAGCAAGCAGATAGAGTGCAGACAGCAAGCAGACAGCAAGCAGACAGAGTGCAGACAGCAAGCAGACAGCGGGCAGACAGCGGGCAGACAGCAAGCAGACAGAGGGCAGACCGCGATCAGACAGCAAGCAGACAGAGTGCAGACAGAGTACAGACAGCGATCAGACAGCAAGCAGTCAGCGGGCAGACAGCGATCAGACAGCAAGCAGACAGCGGGCAGACTGCAGGGAGACAGCTGGAAGACAGAGTGCAGAAAGCGGGCAGACAGAGTGCAGACAGAGTGCAGACAGAGTGCAGACAGCAGGCAGACAGCGGGAAGACAGAGTGCAGACAGCGTGCAGACAGCGATCAGACAGCAAGCAGTCAGCGGGCAGACAGCGATCAGACAGCAAGCAGACAGCGGGCAGACAGCGGGCAGACAGCAGGGAGACAGCTGGAAGACAGAGTGCAGAAAGCGGGCAGACAGAGTGCAGACAGAGTGCAGACAGCGATCAGACAGCAAGCAGACAGCGGGCAGACAGCAGGGAGACAGCTGGAAGACAGAGTGCAGAAAGCGGGCAGACAGAGTGCAGACAGAGTGCAGACAGCAGGCAGACAGCAGGGAGACAGCGGGAAGACAGAGTGCAGACAGCGTGCAGACAGAGTGCAGACAGCAGGCAGACAGAGTGCAGACAGCG
>NW_026282623.1:0-1127 GCF_023373465.1 Oncorhynchus keta
CTCCACTCTGCTTTCACCCAGTATGGACAGATTATATTTCTCTCTCTCATCCACCACATGCACACCATGATCACTCCACTCTGCTTTCACCCAGTATGGACAGATTATATTTCTCTCTCTCATCCACCACATGCACACCATGTTCACTCCACTCTGCTTTCACCCAGTATGGACAGATTATATTTCTCTCTCTCATCCACCACATGCACACCATGATCACTCCACTCTGCTTTCACCCAGTATGGACAGATTATATTTCTCTCTCTCATCCACCACATGCACACCATGATCACTCCACTCTGCTTTCACCCAGTATGGACAGATTATATTTCTCTCTCTCATCCACCACATGCACACCATGATCACTCCACTCTGCTTTCACCCAGTATGGACAGATTATATTTCTCTCTCTCATCCACCACATGCACACCATGATCACTCCACTCTGCTTTCACCCAGTATGGACAGATTATATTTCTCTCTCTCATCCACCACATGCACACCATGATCACTCCACTCTGCTTTCACCCAGTATGGACAGATTATATTTCTCTCTCTCATCCACCACATGCACACCATGATCACTCCACTCTGCTTTCACCCAGTATGGACAGATTATATTTCTCTCTCTCATCCACCACATGCACACCATGATCACTCCACTCTGCTTTCACCCAGTATGGACAGATTATATTTCTCTCTCTCATCCACCACATGCACACCATGATCACTCCACTCTGCTTTCACCCAGTATGGACAGATTATATTTCTCTCTCTCATCCACCACATGCACACCATGATCACTCCACTCTGCTTTCACCCAGTATGGACAGATTATATTTCTCTCTCTCATCCACCACATGCACACCATGATCACTCCACTCTGCTTTCACCCAGTATGGACAGATTATATTTCTCTCTCTCATCCACCACATGCACACCATGATCACTCCACTCTGCTTTCACCCAGTATGGACAGATTATATTTCTCTCTCTCATCCACCACATGCACACCATGATCACTCGTTCAAGGAAAGAAGGAATGTCTAGTCCATATCAGCAGGTGTCAAAAAGGCTGTTTATTTCTGGGTTCCAGGAAAGAGCTAGGAATGACCGAGGAGGATGTT
>NW_026282624.1:0-5881 GCF_023373465.1 Oncorhynchus keta
CCATTGTACTTCGTTCAGTTACGTATTGCTTATGTGTTTACTAGTTATAATATAGTTATGTAGAACTGTTTCTATGTGTTTACTAGTTATAATATAGTTATGTAGAACTGTTTCTATGGAACTAGTTATAATATAGTTATGTAGAACTGTTTCTATGAACTAGTTATACATAGTTATATAGAACTGTTTCTATGTGGAACTAGTTATAATATAGTTATGTAGAACTGTTTCAAGGAACTAGTTATAATATAGTTATATAGAACTGTTTCTACGAACTGTTTTTACTAGTTATAATATAGTTATGTAGAACTGTTTCTATGGAACTAGTTATAATATAGTTACTGTTTCTAGAACTGTTTCTAGAACTGTGGAACTAGTTGGATTCATAATATCTATGTCGTCAACCTAAAGCGGTTATTTGTCTCGATCGGGTGGAACCATAGGGTTCTATGTGGGAACACGTAAGGGTTGTAGGGTTCTATGTGGAACACCCAGGTTGTGAGTTCTATGTACGGTTGTAGGTTCTATGTGAACAATAAGGGTTGTAGGGTTCTATGTGGAACACATCGGGTTGTAGGGTTCTATGTGGAACACGTACAGGGTTGGGGGTTCTATGGAACACTGTAAGGGTTCTATGTGGAACCATCGGTGGAACCAGGTGGAACCATAGGGTTCTATGTGGAACACGTAAGGGTTGTACTTGGAACCCAAAATGATTGGTCCACAGGTTGTCCCATGGGGACAGCCAAAATGATTGGTCCACAGGGTTGTCCATGGGGACAGCCAAAATGATTGGTCCACAGGTTGTCCCATGGGGACAGCCAAAATGATTGGTCCACAGGGTTGTCCCATGGGACAGCCAAAAATTGGTCCACAGGGTTGTCCCATGGGGACAGCCAAAATGATTGGTCCACAGGGTTGTCCCATGGGGACAGCCAAAATGATTGGGGAAGCCAAAATGATTCAGTCCCTGGGGTTTGTCCCATGGTGACAGTTAAGGGCAGGTTGTCCCATGGGGACAGCCAAAATGAGGTCAGTCAGGGTTGTCCCATGGGGAGAGCAAAATGATTTAGGGTTGTCCCATGGGGACAGCCAAAATTTGGTCCACAGGGTTGTCCCATGGGGACAGCCGGAAGGAGTTGTAGGGTTGGCATTTTTAAAACACTTTTTTATGGGAGGCCCCTCTGCTTAAACACAGCCTCTTAGCCATTTAAAAAAAAAAAGAAGTAACATACATTGTTTGCAAAAGGCACGAGGAGGTTGATCGACCATAGGAGCGAATAATTACAATTTAGCATATTAACACTGGAGTGATAAATGATCAGAGAAGTACAGGTAGGTCCGGGTGTGCACCCCGAGGCAAGTAAATAAATAAAAACTGGGAGAGGTCCGGTACAATATGGTCCTAGAAGCCGATTTGATTTAACACTGAACTGTGTCTGGAAGGAGAGTTTACAGTCTAACCAGTTGTCCACATATTCTATTTGAGTCAAGTAGTGATGTTGGGCGGAGCAGGTCAGGCCGATGAGAAAAGGCATGCATTTAGAGCATTTAAAGCAGTTGGAGGCCCACAGGTCGATGAAGCTCGTCTGGAGGTTGCACAGTGTCCAAAGAAGGGTCGAAGTAAACAGAATGGTGTCGTCTGCGTGAGGTGGATCAGAATCACCAGGACCTTGAGCGATATCATTGATGTGTGTACAGAGAATGAGAGTCAGCCTCGGAAACCAGCATTGCATATAGCAGAGAAGGTCCGGACAATGGGATTTCAAATTGAACTCGGTGACCTGTTTGTTAACTTGGTGAACCAGGCGAAGGCAGTCATTTGAGAAAGCCAGGCTGTTGAGGATAAGATATAGTGTCTGTAGCAGTTTTGGTCGATAGCGGCTTTGTCTCCCTTTGAAGAGGACCTTGAGGGTGATGACCACAGCAGCTCGGTTCCAGATGCATTGCAGAATCGATGGGAGAAAGAGGGGATGACTGGAACTTTCAATCTTTAGAATAGGGTTGCAACAATTTCGGGGATAATTTTAGAAAAGAGAGGTCCAGATTGTCTAGCCCGGCTGATTTATAGGGAGTCCAGATTTACAGGTCTTTCAGAACATCAGCTATCTTGATTTGGGTGAAGGAGAAATGGAGGAGGCAAGTTGCTGTGGGGGTACCGTGCTGTTGACTGTGTAGGAGTATTGCCAGGTGGAAAGTATGGGCTAGTCAGAGAAAATGATGATTGAATTCTCAGTATCATGGAATTATCAGTGGTGACAGTGTTTCCCAGCTTCAGTGCAGTGGCAGCTGGGAGAGGTGTTCTTATTCTCCATGGACTTTACAGTGTCACAGAATTTTTTGAGTTGCAAATGGAAATTTCTGTTTGAAAAAGCTAGCCTTACTGGTTCTACATTTTCTGAATGGGGCATGCTTTTAAGATGGTGAGGAAGGCACTTTTAAAGAATAACCAGGCATCCTCTACTTGGCGGGATGAGGTCAATATCCTTCCAGGATACCTGGGTCAGTCCATTAGAAAGGCCTGCTCACTGAAGTGTTTAGGGAGCGTGTGATGAGGGTGGTCGTTTTGACCGCAGACCCATTACGGACGCAGGCAATGAGGCAGTGATCGCCGATATCCTGGTTGAAGACAGCAGTGCCGTGTTTACGCATTTGTACCTGGTAGGTTCATTGATAATTTGTGCGAGATTGAGGGCATCAAGCTTAGATTGTAGGATGGCTGGGGTGTTAAGCATGTCCCAGATTAGCTTAACCTAACAGCACAAGGTCTGAAGACACATGAGTTACAGCAGAAGGTGGTCTATAGCAAGCGGCAACAGTGAGAGACATGTTTAGTAGAAGCTCAAATTGTTTGGGCACAGACCTGAATAGTAAGACAGAACTCTGTAGGCTATCTCTGCAGTAGATTGCAACTCTGCCCCCTTTGGCAGTTCTATCTTGTCGGGAAAATGGTATAGTTAGGGTTGGAAATTTCAGCGTTTTGGTGATCTTCCGAAGCCAAGATTTCAGACACGACTAGATCATCCGGGTTGGGAGAGTGTGCTAAAGCAGTGAATAAAACAAACTTAGGGATTGAGGTTTCTAATGTTAACATGCATGAAACCACGGCTTTTACGCTACAGAAGTCAACTTTTATGATAGCGCCTGGGGAATAGGAGGAGCCAAGCACTGCAGAGCCTGGGATTCACCTCTACATCACCAGAGGAGGGAGGTAGGATAAGGGTTACTGGCTAAAGGCTATAAGAACTGGTTGTCTAGTGGATTCACCTCTACATCACCAGAGGAACAGAGGAGGAGTAGGATAAGGGTTACGGCTAAAGGCTATAAAGAACTGGTTGTCTAATCCACGTTCGGAACAGAGGAGGAGAGTAGGATAAGGGTTACTAAAGTTTCTGGGCGAACAGAGGTTGAATAGATTCAAGGCATAATGTACAGACAAAGACATGGTAGGATGTGAATACAGTGGAGTGTAAACCTAGGCATTGGTGACGATGAGAAGCAGATATTGTCTCTAGAAACATCATTTAAACCAGGTGAGGTCATCGCCTGTGTGGGAGGTGGAGCTAAAGGCTTAGCTAAGTCTTATTGAGCAGGGCTAGAGGCTCTACAGTGAAACAAGGCAATGATTACTAACCAGAACAGCAATGGACAAGGCATATTGACATTAGGGAGAGGCATGCGTAGCAGTGATCATCGGTTCCTGAGTAGCTGGGCGAACTGGAGACACGGCGATTCAGACAGCTAGCGGGCTGCGGCTAGCAGGCTATCAGATGGGCATTCAGGGGATGTCGCGACAGAGGGGCCAGTTGAAAACACCTCGGGCGGATTACGCTAGTCCAGTCGTGAAGGATCGGGCGGGGCTCTGCATCGGCAATAAAAGGGTGCAGGCCAATTGGTAAAATAGGTATTGTAGCCCAAGGGAGTGGCTGATGGACCTCTTCAGCTAGCCGGGAGATGGGCCTAGCGTAGGCTAGCTCAGGCTAATTGGTGCTTGCTTCGGGACAGAGACATTAGCCAGAGAAGCCAATCAGAATAGCAGCTAGCTAGCTGTGATGGTCCAGGTGAAAGGTTCAGAGCGGTAGGAATACGGGGATAAGGAAGAAGAAGTCCGATTTGCTCTGGGAATCGCGTTGTGCAGACTGGCAGGAGTTGTCCGGGCTAAAGGTTGGCTGATGACCGCTAGCAGTGGCTAGTTGACTACCATCAGACCCAGAGGATCAGTGAGTCTTACAGAGGGCTCCCGAGTGGCCAGCAGACTAAGGCACTGCATCTCAGTGCTCGAAATCACTACAGACCCTGGTTCCATTCAGGCTGTATCACAACCGTGATTTTTGGAGTCCCATTGGGTGTCCTGCTATTGGCCCAACGTCGTCCGGTTAGTATTATTTCATAGGTCACTACTGTAAATAAGAATTTGGTTCTTAACCAACTTAACTGGTTAAATAAAGGTTAACACATATAAATAAATACAGGTTGTCCCAAAAGTCATGGTGTAACCTGACTCTGCTGTTAGCAAACCCGAATGGATATGCGTGTTACCAGGCCGAGTGGGGACGGGCCCCAGACGCTAGGTGATTGCCATGGTAACATTCCAGCAGGCAGGTTCCATGGCAGGAGTGGAGGTTGTAAATATCTGTTCTCAGAACAATGACTACGAGATGGTTGCCACAGGGAGAGAGTCCTCTCTCTGTCTGTCACTCTCTCTTTCTCCCCCTTCCCCCTAGAACAATATTCTAAATTCTAAAACTAAATTCTAAAACTCTAAATACACAATATTCTAAATTCTAAAACTAAATTCTAAAATTCTAAATCTCTAAATACACAATATTTCAAATTCTAAAATTCGAAATCTCTAAATACACAATATTCTAAATTCTAAAACTAAATTCTAAAATTCTAAAACTCCAAAACTCTAAATACACAATATTCTAAATTCTAAAACTAAATTCTAAAATAACAACCGGTCAGCGACAGCCCTAGTGGGCGAAATCAGCTCCAAGGTGGAACTAGAATAGTTAACAGACAAATAACATCCAGTCAGCGACAGCCTAGTGGGCGAAATCAGCTCCAAGGTGGAACTAGAATAGCTAACAGACAAATAACATCCAGTCAGCGACAGCCCTACTGGGCGAAATCAGCTCCAAGGTGGAACTAGAATAGCTAACAGACAAATAACATCCAGTCAGCGACAGCCTAGTGGGCGAAATCAGCTCCAAGGTGGAACTAGAAAAGCTAACAGACAAATAACATCCAGTCAGCGACAGCCCTAGTGGGTGAAATCAGCTCCAAGGTGGAACTAGAATAGCTAACAGACAAATAACATCCAGTCAGCGACAGCCCTAGTGGGCGAAATCAGCTCCAAGGTGGAACTAGAATAGCTAACAGACAAATAACATCCAGTCAGCGACAGCCCTACTGGGCGAAATCAGCTCAAGGTGGAACTAGAATAGCTAACAGACAAATAACATCCAGTCAGCGACAGCCCTAGTGGGCGAAATCAGCTCCAAGGTGGAACTAGAATAGCTAACAGACAAATAACATCCAGTCAGCGACAGCCTAGTGGGTGAAATCAGCTCCAAGGTGGAACTAGAAAAGCTAACAGACAAATAACGGTGCAGTACAACAGTGGTGTGCAGAACGGCATCTCGGGAACACACAACTCGTCGGTCCTTGTCACGGATTGGCTACAGACGACCACATCTGGGTTCCTCTCCTATCAGATAAAAACAAGGTGTCCCTGTCACTGGGCCATCGCCAACACTGGACAATTGAGAAGTCGAAAAACATTGCACGGTCCCCGACGAATACAGGTTCCTGTTGCGTCACGCTGATGGCAGAGTCAGGATTTAGGCGTAAGCAGCATCAATCCGTGGCCCCTGCC
>NW_026282625.1:0-11398 GCF_023373465.1 Oncorhynchus keta
ACCCTAACCCGACCTCATCACTACCCTAAACCTACCTCATCATTACCCTGCACCCGAAATCATCACTACCCTAAACCGACCTCATCACTACCCTAATCAGACTCTCATCACTACCCTAAACCGACCTCATCACTACCCTAACCCGACCTCATCACTACCCTAACCCGACCTCATCACTACCCTAACCTAACCTCATCACGACCCTAACCCGACCTCATCACGAATTCTAACCCGACTCTTCATCACAACCCTAACCCGACCATCACTACACCATCATAAAGACTACTCATCATGACCCTAACCCAACCTCATCACGAATTCCTAAACCTCATCACTACCCTAACCCGACCCTCATCACGACCCTAACCCAACCTCACGCACTAACCCGACCTCATCACTACCCTTAACCCGACCTCATCACCCTAACCCGACCTCATCACGACCCTAACCCGACCTCATCACTACCCTAACGACCTCATCACTAACCTAACCTCACTTATCATTACCCTAACCCGACTCATCACCCTACCTCATCAACCCTGACTCATCATCTAACAACCTCATCACTACCCTAACCCGACCTCATCACTACCCTAACCAACCTGCACACCCTAACCCGACCTCATCACGACCCGACCTCATCACTGACCCTAACCCGACCTCATCACTACCCTAACCCGACCTCATCACTACACCAACTGCACATAAAGACCCAACCTCATCACGACCCCTAACCCAACCTCATCACTAACCCGACCTCATCACAACCCTAACCCAACCTCATCACTACCCTAACTGACCTCATCACTACCCTAACCCGACTCATCACTACACCAATCGGCACATAAAGACCCTAACCCGACCCTCATCACTTGACACCCTAACAACCTCATCAATAACCCGACCTCATCACGACCCTAACCCGACCCCTCATCACTACCCTAACCCGACCTCATCACGACCCTAACCCGACCTCATCACTACCCTAACCCGACCTCATCACTACCTAACCCGACCTCATCACCAACCTAACCCTACCTCATCATTACCCTAACCCGACCTCATCCGACCCTAACCCAACCTCATCACGACCCTAACCCGACCTCATCACGACCCTAACCCGACCTCATCACTACACCAACTGCACATAAAGACCATACATTCATACTTTGGGTACTTATCCTTTTGGCATTTTATAGAAAATAATTATTTAAAAGTTAAATTGCTTTGATGCGATGAATTCTGTCAATTGTTCCAGGAGAAAGTTACCCGAGACACTGTTTGGTAATGCTTCAAGAAGAGGCACAGATATGCTTCAGGAAGAACCCAGTCAAACCCAGTCTGTATGTACTCCTAAATGGCACCCTATTCCATATATAGTGCACTACTTTTGACTAAAATGGCACCCTATTCCGTATATAGTGCACTACTTTTGACCAAAATGGCACCCTATTCCATATATAGTGCACTACTTTTGACTAAAAATGTGTACCCTATTCCGTATATAGTGCACTACTTCTTGGACTAAAGCCCTATGGGCCCTACTCTACGAAGGATCTCATTTGGGACACATCCATACTTCTCTCCCTGAGCTGTCACCCTAACTGTCACTTCCTGTGCTTCAGTCGTTGTGATGCCAGATTACTTCTTCATGTATAACTGCCTCATAGCCTGTTGTGAAACAACAGCACCAACCAACTTGAGCCATGACGGCCAGTCAGCTGCTCTTCAGAAGGGTAGACGTGACCTATAAGTGCATAGCCTAAGGAGGAAGCCGTATCACTTGATACGTCTGGTGAAGAGGGCATTAGCTACATCCTGTGGTACACAAGTCCGTACAGGTTAGCGTTTACACTTCTCCCTGTGCTAGCACAGACAGGGCCACATGGTAAATACCCACGGTTGGTTGGTAGCAGTGTTGGCATAATGAATGTTTCCTCTTAGGAAAGACCCAGCTAGCATGGTTGAGAGCTCTTGTCGGGTTACATTAAATGGTATGTGCTATAGTTGTGGTGTGGAAAGGGGGAACCCCCTGTTGCATTCTCGTCACAACCCGTAATTATATAATGATATTGCATTCTCTGAGAGTCTGACAGCACCTTAGATGGTCAGCGAGGAACCAGGAGGAAACCAGGACAGAGGACCAAGAAGTCAAGCCTTTACTGAAGACCTCCATGGCTAGACCTGGTTGTCTCTCCAATAAAGAGAAGCAGAGAAAGGAAAACACTCTAATAAGATACGTCTGTGTTGAGAGAACAGCTGAGGTGATTTGCCAATACAGACTTCTCGCGGAGGCTACAAACAGTAAGTATAGAGGTGCAGTCCATGTCTGAATTTTTTGGTAAATGTACAATTCTCATGACTCAACCAAATATAGCAGGCTGAAAAGACCACTTGGTGTACATTAGCCAAATATTATGACGTCATAGCCATTATGGGAACATTCTGTGTAGTTATGCCATTATGGGAACATGCTTGCTGTAGTTATAGCCACAGGGAACATTCTGTGTAGTAGTTTATGTGGGGAACATTCTTGTGTGGAATCTACTATGGTAAATATCTCCGTGTAGTCATAGCCATTATGGGAACATTCTGTGTAGTCATAGCCATCAGGGAACGCTCTGTGTCACAGCAGTCATCAGGGAACATTCTGGGTAGTCATAGGCCATCAGGGAACGTTCTGTGTCGCCATAGCCATCAGGGGAACAACATCGTCATCAGGGAACATCTGCAGTAGCCATCAGGGGGAACACCTCATAGCCATCAGGGGAACATTCTGTGTAGTTATAGCCATGGGAATGGTAACATTCAGGGGAACATTCTGTTGTGTAGTTATCAGGGGAACGCTGTGTCCATTATCAGGGGAACATAATGTGTAGTCATATAGTCGTCATTATGGGAACATTCGTGTAGTCATAGCCATCAGGGGAACATTCTGTGTAGTCATCGGGAACATTCTGTAGTCATCAGGGGAACACTCTGTGTAGTCATAGCCATCAGGGGAACATTCTGTGTAGTTATAGCCATCAGGGGAACATCTGTGTAGTTATAGCCATCAGGGGAACATTCTGTGTAGATATAGTCACAGGGAATTATTTGTGTCGTCATCGTCATCAGGGGAAATATAATCGTTGTGGGAAATAATAATAGGGGAACATTCTGTGTAGTCATGCCATTTAGCCATCAGGGGACTGTAGTCATTATCAGGGGAACCAAAGTCAGGGGAACATTCTTACATCAGTCATGTGTGCATACATTCTATGTATGGAACATTCTGTGTAGTCTGTGTAGTCATCGTCATCAGGGGAACATTCTGTGTAGTCTGTGTAGTCATCGTCATCAGGGGAACATTCTGTGTAGTCTGTGTAGTCATCGTCATCAGGGGAACATTCTGTGTAGTCTGTGTAGTCATCGTCATCAGGGGAACATTCTGTGTCGTCATAGCCATCAGGGGAACGTTCTGTGTCGTCATCGTCATCAGGGGAACATTCTGTGTCATCAGGGTCATCTGGGTAGTCATACCAGGGGAACACTTGTGAGTATTCATCAGGGGAACATTCTGTGTAGTCATCGTCATCAGGTGTAACATTCTGTGTAGTCATAGCCATCAGGGGGAACATTCTGTGTAGTCATCGTCATCAGGGAACATTCTGTGGTCATAACTAGGGGAACATTCTGTGTAGTCATAGCCATCAGGGGAACATTCTGTGTCGTCATCGTCATCAGGGGAACATGCTCCTTGTATGTTCCTGTGTTTGAATTGCAGATGGTTGATTATCCACTGAACATTTTTCTCTTGAATGCTTTTCCCGTGCTAATCAATGGTTAGTCTCCACACCCAGCGCACCTCTGGAGGTGATGGATCTGCCCTGCCTGTCAGCCAGCCAAGACTGAAAGGTGTTCTTCATTAAAACCCCTGTCCTGTCAGTTCTTCCTGTGTGACAGGATACGCCCCAAATAGCAGAAGTAGTGCACTATACTGTCACGTTCTGACCATCGTCGTATGTGTTTTCCTTGTTTTAGTGTTGGTCAGACGTGAGCTGGGTGGGCATTCTATGTTGTGTGTCTGGTTTGTCTATTTCTATGTTTGGCCTGATGTGGTTCTCAATCAGAGGCAGGTGTTAGTCATTGTCTCTGATTGGGAACCATATTTTGGTAGCCAGTTTTGTGTTGGCTTTTGTGGGTGATTGTTCCTGTCTCTGTGTTTTGCACCAGATAGGACTGTTTAGGTTTTCACTTTTCTTGTTTTGTTTAGTCTGTTCATGTATAGTCGTCTTTATTAACAACATGAATAACCACCACGCTGCATTTTGGTCCGCCTCTCTTTCAGATGAAGAAAACCGTTACATATACCGAGGACAGGGTGGCCATTCAGACGAAGCCAGTCTGTTGTAGTGTTTCACTGTACATATTTGATGACATGGGTAGCTGGTAGCTGCTAGGGGGCTGCTGACGGTACCTTGTTCAGGAGAATCTAGACTTATCCTGCGAGAACATTGTCTTTCATCTCTCAATGACTGTAATGGCTTGGACTGATTTGCACGTTCGTTCGTCACAGGCAAGTGTGACAGAGAGGCAGTTTGTGTGTGTGTGTGTGTGTGTGTGTGTGTGTGTGTGTGTGTGTGTGTGTGTGTGATGTGTTCAGACTGGATGATTTATTCAAAGAGCCAGGTGTGATTTCGACAGAGTGAATTTTTACTTTGATGTCGTTAACTTGATGATTTTGCCACGTGATGATTTCTTCTTCTTCAAACAGCCCGACCTCACAGACCTCACAGACCTCACAGACCTCACAGACTCAGACCTCACGGACTCACGGACCACGGACCGTCACAGATGTGTGAAAGAAAACATTTATTTCATTTAAATCAATAAACTCTTCACTGATTATGTACATTGGCAAATATTTATCACTGTTGTTAACCTCAAAATCATTTGTGATGAATGAATTGTTATTATTACGGTTCGTCACATCTTCACAGATGTATGAAGAAAACATAATGTAGTAATTACAGTTTGCGAACAATAGGCCCTTCTCTTCACTTTGTCTATGTACATTTGAGGGGAGGTATTTATTGGCAACACACTGTTGTTAAATCTGAAATACATTTGTCCTGGCACCACATGAATTGTTATTATTATTCATGTTTGTGCTGCACCACACTGCCAGGCCTCTGACCTCCCCACAGCCGCCCCATCGTTGAGGAGGTATAAAACATAAAACATAATAATGTAGTACCTCCTCCCTACAGTCCCGTCAGCATTAACAGGCCCTTTTCCACACTCAGGTTCCTCTCCTTACAGGCTCACTCATCATTGAGGGAGCAGGTTGTTGTCCTGGCACCACACTGCCAGGTTCTGACCCTCCCTACAGGCCGTCTCATCGTTGAGGGAGAGGTTGCTGTCCTGGCAACACACTGCCAGGTCTCTGACCTCCTCCCTACAGGCCGTCTCATCGTTGAGGGAGGTTGTTGTCCTGGCACCACACTGCCAGGTCTCTGACCTCCTCCCTACAGGCCGTCTCATCGTTGAGGGGAGGTTGTTGTCCTGGCACCACACTGCCAGGTCTCTGACCTCCTCCCTACAGGCCGTCTCATCGTTGAGGGAGAGGTTGTTGTCCTGGCACCACACTGCCAGGTCTCTGACCTCCTCCCTACAGGCCGTCTCATCGTTGAGGGAGAGGTTGTTGTCCTGGCACCACACTGCCAGGTCTCTGACCTCCTCCCTACAGGCCGTCTCATCGTTGAGGGAGAGGTTGTTGTCCTGGCACCACACTGCCAGGTCTCTGACCTCCCTACAGGCCGTCTCATCGTTGAGGAAGAGGTTGTTGTCCTGGCACCACACTGCCAGGTCTCTGACCTCCTCCATACAGGCCGTTCCCCATCGCTGAGGGAGAGGCTGTTGTCCTGGCACCACACTGCCAGGTCTCTGACCTCCTCCCTACAGGCCGTCTCATCGTTGAGGAAGAGGTTGTCCTGGCACCACACTGCCAGGTCTCTGACCTCCTCCCTACAGGCCGTCTCATCGTTGAGGGAGAGGTTGTTGTCCTGGCACCGCACTGCCAGGTCTCTGACCTCCTCCCTACAGGCCGTCTCATCGCTGAGGGAGAGTTGTTGTCCTGGCACACACTGCCAGGTCTCTGACCTCCTCCCTACAGGCCGTCTCATCGTTGAGGGAGAGGTTGTTGTCCTGGCACCACACTGCCAGGTCTCTGACCTCTTCCCCTACAGGCCGTTCCTCATCGTTGAGGGAGAGGTTGTTGTCCTGGCAACACACTGCCAGGTCCTGACCTCCTCCCTACAGGCCGTCTTCATCGTTGAGGGAGAGGTTGTTGTCCTGGCACCACACTGCCAGGTCTCTGACCTCCTCAGGCCGTCCCATCGTTGAGGGGAGGTTGTTGTCCTGGCACCACACTGCCAGGTCTCTGACCTCCTCCCTACAGGCCGTCCCACGTTGAGGAAGAGGGCTGTCCTGGCACCACACTGCCAGGTCTCTGACCTCCTCCCTACAGGCCGTCTCATCGTTGAGGGAGAGGTTGCTGTCCTGGCACCACACTGCCAGGTCTTGGACCCTCCTCCCTACAGGCCGTCTCATCAAGTTGAGGAGAGGTTGTTGTCCTGGCAACACACTGCCAGGTCTCTGACCTCCTCCCTACAGGCCGTCTCATCGTTGAGGGAGAGGTTGTTGTCCCCTGGCACCACACTGCCAGGTCTCTGACCTCCTCCCTACAGGCCGTCTCCTCGCTGAGGGAGAGGTTGTTGTCCTGGCACCGCACTGCCAGGTCTCTGACCTCCTCCCTACAGGCCGCCTCATCGTTGAGGGAGAGATTGTTGTCCTGGCACCACACTGCCAGGTCTCTGACCTCCTCCCTACAGGCCGTCTCATCGTTGAGGGAGAGGTTGTTGTCCTGGCACCACACTGCCAGGTCCCTGACCTCCTCCCTACAGGCCGTCTCATCGTTGAGGGAGAGGTTGTTGTCCTGGCACCACACTGCCAGGTCTCTGACCTCCCTCCCTACAGGCCGCCTCATCGTTGAGGAGGGTTGTTGTCCTGGCACCACACTGCCATCTGACCTCCTCCCTACAGGCCGTCTCACTGAGGGAGAGGTTGTTGTCCTGGCACCACTGCCAACCTCCCTTAAAGGCCGTCTCATCGTTGAGGAAGAGGTTGTTGTTTGGCACCACACTGCCAGGTCTGACCTCCTCCCTACAGGCCGTGAACAGTGAGGGAGAGGAGGTCCTGGCACCACACTGCCAGGTCTTGACCTCCCTCCCTACAGGCAGTCTAATCTGCCTGAGGGGAAGTGGTTGTCCTGGCACCACACTGCCAGGTTCTGACCCTCTCCCCATTCATCGCTGAGGAAGAGCTTGTTGTCCTGGCACCGCACTTCCTGACCTCCTCCCTAAAGGCCTGTCGTTGAGGGAGTGTGTTGTCCTGGCACCACACTGCCAGGTCTCTGACCTCCTATCTCATCTGAGGGAGGTTGTTGTCCTTGCCAGGTTCTGCTTGTGTGAGGGTGTTGTCCTGGCACCCACTGCCAGGTCTCTGACCTCCTCCCTACATTCTCTGAGGGAGAGGTTGTTGTCCTGGCACCACACTGCCAGGTCTCTGCCTCCCTACAGGCCGTCTCATCGTGAGGGAGAGGTTGTTGTCCTGGCACCACACTGCCCTCTGATTCTCTACAGGCCGCTCATGTTGTTGTCCTGGCACCACACTGCCAGGTCTCTGACCTCCTTACAGGCCGTTCTATATTCTCTAGGAGAGGTTGTTGTCCTGGCACCACACTGCCAGGTCTGACCTTCCCCACAGGCCGTCTCATCGTTGTCGGTGATCAGACCTACCACTGTTGTGTTCAGCAAATTAAATGACGGTTGTTGGAGTTGTGTTTGGCCACGCGCGGTCGTGTGAACAGTGATTCAAGAGGGGACTAAGGGGTTGTTGTTAATCTGCCTGTGTGTTGTTGGCTGTTCTATATTCTCTAGGGGCTTGTTGTTATTCTGCCTGTGTGTGTGTTGTTGGCTGTTCTATATTCTCTAGGGGCTTGTTGTTATTCTGCCTGTGTGTGTGTTGTTGGCTGTTCTATATTCTCTAGGGGCTTGTTATTCTGCCTGTGTGTGTGTTGTTGGCTGTTTCTATATTCTCTAGAGGCTTGTTGTTATTCTGCCTGTGTGTTGTTGGCTGTTCTATATCTCTAGGGGCTTGTTGTTATTCTGCCTGTGTGTTGTTGGCTGTTCTATATTCTCTAGGGGCTTGTTGTTATTCTGCTTGTTCTGCCTGTGTGTTGTTGGCTGTTTATATTCTCTAGGGGCTTGTTGTTATTCTGCCTGTGTGTGTGTTGTTGGCTGTTTTATATTCTCTAGGGGCTTGTTGTTATTCTGCCTGTGTGTTGTTGGCTGTTTTATATTCTCTAGGGGCTTGTTGTTATTCTGCCTGTGTGTTGTTGGCTGTTTTATATTCTCTAGGGGCTTGTTGTTATTCTGCCTGTGTGTTGTTGGCTGTTTTATATTCTCTAGGGGCTTGTTGTTATTCTGCCTGTGTGTTGTTGGCTGTTCTATATTCTCTAGGGGCTTGTTGTTATTCTGCCTGTGTGTGTGTTGTTGGCTGTTCTATATTCTCTAGGGGCTTGTTGTTATTCTGCCTGTGTGTGTTGTTGGCTGTTCTATATTCTCTAGGGGCTTGTTGTTATTCTGCCTGTGTGTGTGTTGTTGGCTGTTCTATATTCTCTAGGGGCTTGTTGTTATTCTGCCTGTGTGTGTTGTTGGCTGTTTTATATTCTCTAGAGGCTTGTTGTTATTCTGCCTGTGTGTTGTTGGCTGTTTTATATTCTCTAGGGGCTTGTTGTTATTCTGCCTGTGTGTTGTTGGCTGTTCTATATTCTCTAGGGGCTTGTTGTTATTCTGCCTGTGTGTGTGTTGTTGGCTGTTCTATATTCTCTAGGGGCTTGTTGTTATTCTGCCTGTGTGTGTGTTGTTGGCTGTTCTATATTCTCTAGGGGCTTGTTGTTATTCTGCCTGTGTGTGTTGTTGGCTGTTCTATATTCTCTAGGGGCTTGTTGTTATTCTGCCTGTGTGTGTGTTGTTGGCTATTCTATATTCTCTAGGGGCTTGTTGTTATTCTGCCTGTGTGTTGTTGGCTGTTCTATATTCTCTAGGGGCTTGTTGTTATTCTGCCTGTGTGTTGTTGGCTGTTTTATATTCTCTAGGGGCTTGTTGTTATTCTGCCTGTGTGTGTTGTTGGCTGTTTCTATATTCTCTAGGGGCTTGTTGTTATTCTGCCTGTGTGTGTTGTTGGCTGTTTTATATTCTCTAGGGGCTTGTTGTTATTCTGCCTGTGTGTTGTTGGCTGTTTTATATTCTCTAGGGCTTGTTGTTATTCTGCCTGTGTGTTGTTGGCTGTTTTATATTCTCTAGAGGCTTGTTGTTATTCTGCTCTGTGTGTTGTTGGCTGTTTTATATTCTCTAGGGGCTTGTTGTTATTCTGCTGTGTGTGTTTGTTGGCTGTTCTATATTCTCTAGGGGCTTGTTTTATAAGAACGTCACCATGTGTGGAACTACTTGGCTGTTTTATACCCTCATAGGGCTCTGGTTATTCTGCTCTATGTGTGTGTTGTTCTGTTTGGGATGCTCTAGGGGCTTGTTGTTACCCTGCCTGTCCAACAACACATTTGTTGGCTGTTCTATATTCTCTAGGGGCTTCAGCAATTCTGCCTGTGTTCACAGGGCACAGCTAATACATTGAAATCACTGGCAGTGTAAGCCGCCATTTATAATAAATGATTTGCTCTATGTAATCTTTTCTGTTGTTTCTTAAGAAGTGACTCTCTTCTCCCACTCTGTAATCTAGCTATAATGTGACCCCTCTGTAATCCAGCTCCTAATGTGACCCCCTCTGTAATCCAGGTCCTAATGTGACCACTCTATAATCCAGTTCTCAAGCAGCATTTACACTCTGTAATCGAGACCTAATCTTGACCTCTGTAATCCAGCACTAATGCGGCCCACTCTGTAATCCACAGCTCTAATGTATTTACTCTGTAATCAGCTCCTAATGTGGCCCCCATCATAATCCAGCTCTTCTCCACTCTGTAATCTAGCTATAATGTGACCCCACTCTGTAATCCAGCTCTAATGTGACCCCACTCTGTAATCCAGGTCTAATGTGACCCACTCTGTAATCCAGCTCTAATGTGACCCCACTCTGTAATCCAGCTCTAATGTGACCCCACTCTGTAATCCAGCTCTAATGTGACCCCACTCTGTAATCCAGCTCTAATGTGACCCCACTCTGTAATCCAGCTCTAATGTGACCCCACTCTGTAATCCAGCTCTAATGTGACCCCACTCTGTAATCCAGCTCTAATGTGACCCCACTCTGTAATCCAGCTCTAATGTGACCCCACTCTGTAATCCAGGTCTAATGTGACCCCACTCTGTAATCCAGCTCTAATGTGACCCCATTCTGTAATCCAGGTCTAATGTGACCCCGCTCTGTAATCCAGGTCTAATGTGACCCCACTCTGTAATCCAGCTCTAATGTGACCCCATTCTGTAATCCAGGTCTAATGTGACCCCACTCTGTAATCCAGCTCTAATGTGACCCCACTCTGTAATCCAGCTCTAATGTGACCCCACTCTGTAATCCAGGTCTAATGTGACCCCACTCTGTAATCCAGCTCTAATGTGACCCCATTCTGTAATCCAGCTCTAATGTGACCCCACTCTGTAATCCAGGTCTAATGTGACCCACTCTGTAATCCAGCTCTAATGTGACCCCACTCTGTAATCCAGCTCTAATGTGACCCACTCTGTAATCCAGCTCTAATGTGACCCCACTCTGTAATCCAGCTCTAATGTGACCCCACTCTGTAATCCAGCTCTAATGTGACCCCACTCTGTAATCCAGCTCTAATGTGACCCCACTCTGTAATCCAGCTCTAATGTGACCCCACTCTGTAATCCAGGTCTAATGTGACCCACTCTGTAATCCAGGTCTAATGTGACCCCACTCTGTAATCCAGCTCTAATGTGACCCCACTCTGTAATCCAGCTCTAATGTGACCCCACTCTGTAATCCAGCTCTAATGTGACCCCACTCTGTAATCCAGCTCTAATGTGACCCCACTCTGTAATCCAGCTCTAATGTGACCCCACTCTGTAATCCAGCTCTAATGTGACCCCACTCTGTAATCCAGCTCTAATGTGACCCCACTCTGTAATCCAGCTCTAATGTGACCCCACTCTGTAATCCAGCTCTAATGTGACCCCACTCTGTAATCCAGCTCTAATGTGACCCCACTCTGTAATCCAGCTCTAATGTGACCCCACTCTGTAATCCAGCTCTAATGTGACCCCACTCTGTAATCCAGCTCTAATGTGACCCCACTCTGTAATCCAGCTCT
>NW_026282626.1:0-746 GCF_023373465.1 Oncorhynchus keta
CAGCCATTTTACCAGTAGGTATAGCAACTTGTCATCTTTCATGTTCAACAACACACCAATCACATGTGACAACAGGAAACACAGCAGGTCAAAAGCAAGCTTACTGTAAGGCCAGGAAGGTCTTCCATATCACTAGAAACAGAAAGACAGCATTCCTGGGTGGGCTCAAATCACCAACTTTTAAATTAAGAGTCAAACTCACCAGCCAATTGCACCACAGGAGCTTGTCATATCCACATTATGGAGCACAACAAACTGAGTACTGTCGTCCCTGGGTGGGGCTCGAACCAACAACCTTTAGATTAACAGTCTAACGCGCTAACCAATTGCGCCACAGAGACTTATAGTGTATTTGACCCTGACACTTGATCGCTGGCCATTTTGTGCTCCAACTGTACATGGGTTTACAAAAGAAACAACAACACTTTGTTCCAATGGTTGTGTTAACGTGCATCGGGAGTGCAGCAACATTTTCAAGGAAGTAGACCTGTAGTTTTCTAATATTTGTTAGCTTTTTGAATGGCCTTAAAAGGGCAAAAATGTAGCGCAATGTTCGTCAGCGCAACATTATATTGAAAGGCATCTGGCAGGAGTAAATTCAGCCACAATCTCAAATATATTCTGATAAATATATATTTTAAACAACTGCATTTTCACAAATGTAATATATAATCGCCAAGCCCATTCAAAATAATAAGGGGACTGACTCTGGAAGAATGATGAAGTGGCTAGTCACTTTCATGGCG
>NW_026282627.1:0-4710 GCF_023373465.1 Oncorhynchus keta
TCTGTTTACATGGCTGTTTCATGAGAACACATGTTACACACCATGATCTGTTTACATGGCTGTTTCATGAGAACACATGTTACACACCATGATCTGTTTACATGGCTGTTTCATGAGAACACATGTTACACACCATGATCTGTTTACATGGCTGTTTCATGAGAACACATGTTACACACCATGATCTGTTTACATGGCTGTTTCATGAGAACACATGTTACACACCATGATCTGTTTACATGGCTGTTTCATGAGAACACATGTTACACACCATGATCTGTTTACATGGCTGTTTCATGAGAACACGTGTTACACACCATGATCTGTTTACATGGCTGTTTCATGAGAACACATGTTACACACCATGATCTGTTTACATGGCTGTTTCATGAGAACACGTGTTACACACCATGATCTGTTTACATGGCTGTTTCATGAGAACACGTGTTACACACCATGATCTGTTTACATGGCTGTTTCATGAGAACACGTGCACATTTTCAGTTCCCGAATCTCAACATTCCCATTTCCTCCTCCCTGCGCTCTTTGTGCTGCGCTCCAGGATTATTTATCTTACCCTCCTCTCCCAAACATGGGAACGCTCTCCGATGCTCTGATCTTGCCTGACGCACTGTGTACATGAACCAATCCCTGTGAACTTGGTGTTTCTCTCTCAATCTCCTTTTCTCTCCCTCTCCTCACAGCTCTGTGTGTTTCTTCTCTCTCTCTCCTTTCTCTCTCCCTCTCCTCACAGCTCTGTGTGTTTCTCTCTCCCTCTCCTTTTCTCTCCCTCTCCTCACAGCTCTGTGTGTTTCTCTCTCCCTCTCCTCACAGCTCTGTGTGTTTCTCTCTCCCTCTCCTCACAGCTCTGTGTGTTTCTCTCTCCCTCTCCTTTTCTCTCCCTCTCCCCACAGCTCTGTGTGTTTATCTCTCTCTCTCCTTTCTCTCTCCCTCTCCTCACAGCTCTGTGTGTTTCTCTCTCCCTCTCCTTTTCTCTCCCTCTCCTCACAGCTCTGTGTGTTTCTCTCTCTCTCTCTCCTTTCTCTCTCCCTCTCCTCACAGCTCTGTGTGTTTCTCTCTCTCTCTCCTTTCTCTCTCCCTCTCCTCACAGCTCTGTGTGTTTCTCTCTCCCTCTCCTTTTCTCTCCCTCTCCTCACAGCTCTGTGTGTTTCTCTCTCCCTCTCCTCACAGCTCTGTGTGTTTCTCTCTCCCTCTCCTCACAGCTCTGTGTGTTTCTCTCTCCCTCTCCTTTTCTCTCCCTCTCCCACTAGCTCTGTGTGTTTTTCTCTCTCTCTCCTTTCTCTCTCCCTCTCCTCACAGCTCTGTGTGTTTGTCTCTCCCTCTCCTTTCTCACCCCCTCTCCTCACAGCTCTGTGTGTTTCTCTCTCCCTCTCCTTTCTCTCTCCCTCTCCTCACAGCTCTGTGTGTTTCTCTCTCCCTCTCCTTTTCTCTCCCTCTCCCACTAGCTCTGTGTGTTTTTCTCTCTCCTTTCTCTCTCCCTCTCCTCACAGCTCTGTGTGTTTCTCTCTCCCTCTCCTTTCTCACCCCCTCTCCTCACAGCTCTGTGTGTTTGTCTCTCCCTCTCCTTTGTCTCACCCCCTCTCCCCAACTCTGTGTGTTTCTCTGTTTGTCTCCCACACTGGCTGTGTTTGTGCTCTATGTTCTGACATAAGACTTCGGAAAAAGACCTGGAACTAAACTACACCTCGAGACAATCAAGTCTTCTGGGTCTCTATGACTTCATCACTGTGTGACGGTGGCAGGGCCGGTGTCTCCGGGCGAGCTTCTGAGGTTTCTCTTTGATGGTCTGGACCTGCTCTGAAGATGCATCAGCACCCTTCTGACCTCAATTTCTCTCATTCCCTCACTTTTATCCCTGTTTCATCCCTGTTTCGTCCCTCTGCAGAGAGACAGACATCAAGGGAGATTCTGGGCAAACATGTCATTTAGGACGATGACATCACCATGGCCGTGGAGACTTGTGTTATGTCTGAGGGAGGTGCCAGAAGAGAGGGATGATAGCTCAGTCTGGCTTTAGAGACCATGAGACACAGCAGTGTAAAACGGTCAGTCTGGGAGGCCCGACACACTCCATCCTTCCCTCTCTCCTTCTCTCTCTCTCACTCTCTGTCCTTCTCGTCTCTCCATCCTTCCCTCTCTCCTTCTCTCTCACTATCTGTCCTTCTTCTCGTCTCTCCATCCTTCCTTCCCTCTCTCTTTCTCTCTCACTCTCTCCCTTTCTCCTCATCTCTCCATCCATCCTTCCCTCTCTTCTCTTTTGCTCTTCATTTTTCTCTTATTCCCTCATCTCTCATCTTTTCCTGTTTCCATCTACCTCTCTCTCTCTTTCTCTCTCTCTCTTTCTCTCTCTCTCTCTCTCTCTCTCTCTCTCTCTTTCTCTCTTTATCTCTCTCTCTCTCTCTCTCTCTCTCTCTCTCTCTCTCTCTCTCTCTTTCTCTCTCTCTCTCTCTCCCTCTCTCTCTCTCTCTCTCTCTCACTCTCTCTCTCTCTCTCTCTCTCTCTCTCTCTCTCTCTCTCTCTCTCTCTCTCTCTCTCTCTCTCTCTCTCTCTCTCTCTCTCTCTCTCACTCTTTCTCTCTCTCTCTCTCTCTCTCTCTCTCTCTCTCTCTCCATCTACCTCTCCCTCTCTCCCTGTTTTCATCTAACACTCCCTCTCTCTCGCTCTCTCCCTGTTTCCATCTATCTCTAACTCTTTCCTGCTCATGCTTCCAGTCCCTGTCAAAACGTCACGGAGCTGAGGACAACCAGGCAAATACCCTCAATAACCAATCACAACGTTGTTTTAATTGACCAATCACGCTAAAGTGTTCCTGAATATCTTTATTAGATGGGATGCTGATAGTGATAGTGTGTGTTAGCCCAGGACCACATCTGCAGTGTGCTGTGCTGACTAGAAGGGCTTGTTGGGTGCTGGTGTGTCTTGTGCCGGTCGTCCTCAGTGCAGGTGAGGGGAACAAAGCGGGCGATAAGGGGACCCTGAGTCAGCACACTGTCACGCCCTGACCTTAGAGATCCTTATTTATTCTCCATGTTTGGTTAGGTCAGGTGTGACTCAGGTGGGAGAATCTATGTTTTCTATTTCTTTGTTGTTTTTGCCTAGTGTGCTTCCCAATCGGAGACAGCTGTCTATCGTTGTCTCTGATTGGGGATCATATATAAGTTGTGATTTTCCCTTTGGGTTTTGTGGGGAGTTATTTTCTGTTTAGCTGTTTTGTTGCCTGACAGAACTGTGCGCTTTGGTTTTTTCTACTTTGTTATTTTGTTGCGGTGTTCAGTTTATTAAAAGTCATGAACGTCTACCACGCTGCACCTTGGTCTCCTTCTTCAACCCACGAGAGTCACACACAGAGGTGAGAGGGCCAGGCAGGATGGAGTTACAGCAGGGAGGGCAGAGGGGGAAACATGTTCTTTTGCAGTAAACTCTTTGTTGTTGTAATATCCCAAACGGACAAATCAGTTTCACCAATGAAAGATTCCAGCTCCTCTGTGCATATATCAAATCTGTGTTTGTGAGTGTATGTGTTTGATGCATATGTGAGAGAAAGGGAGAGAAAAAAGAGAGAGATGAAGAGGATATGTTCACACACCCTAATGTACCCCAGAACATACTGCGATAAGTGTTCTGTTGAAACCTGGTCTGTGTTAGCCTGTAGGGGTGATATGGTAGCTAATTTAAACAGTGACACTCCTTTCACCTGGACAAACAGGTCTGTACTGGTGCGTGTGTGTGTGCGCATGTGTGTGTGTGTGCGTGCGTGTGTGCGGTGTGTGTGTGCGTGCAAGGTAATTACCGCAAGGTCATTATCGTACTGGGTGTCAGTCTGGCTTCCCTTGGCACCTGCGAGCTGTTTGTGGGACACCTCTCCCAATCTGTCTCTCTGTCTCTCTGTCTCTCTGTCTCTCTGTCTCTCTGTCTCTCTGTCTCTCTGTCTCTGTCACTCTGTCTCTCTGTCACTCTGTCTCTCTGTCTCTCTGTCTCTCTGTCTCTCTGTCACTCTGTCACTCTCTGTCTCTCTCTCACTCTGTCTCTCTGTCTCTCTGTCACTCTCTCTTTCCATCTCTCCCTCTTTCTCCCTCATGGCACAGCAGAGTAACAGGCAGAACGGGCAACAGAGAAATCAACAGAGAAACCAATCTTTGGATTGGTTTACTCTGTCTCCATCTAGAACACATAGAGATCAACACTGTCTCATCCATCAGCCATGTATCATAGTACTGGTATCATATTAGACCTGCTGGAATCACAACCAGGACTCAGTCATCTATAGACTTCTGAGTTTGGGAGAATGACACCAGGTTCCTATTGGTCATGTATGGATCTGTTCAGTAGACATGAGTTTATTATATCCCCACTGTACAGACCAAACCCAGGTAGATGACATGAGTTTATTATATCCCCACTGTACAGACCAAACCCAGGTAGATGACATGAGTTTTCCCCATTAGGTAGATGACATGAGTTTATTACATCCACTGTACAGACCAAACCCAGGTAGATGACATGAGTTTATTATATCCCCACTGTACAGACCAAACCCAGGTAGATGACATGAGTTTATTACATCCCCACTGTACAGACCAAACCCAGGTAGATGACATGAGTTTATTACATCCCCACTGTACAGACCAAACCCAGGTAGATGACATGAGTTTATTATGTCCCCACTGTACAGACCAAACCCAGGTAGAT
>NW_026282628.1:0-147500 GCF_023373465.1 Oncorhynchus keta
ATCCATTCCATTTGTTTGAGACCCCATTCCATTTGTTTGAGGCCCCATTCCATTTGTTTGAGGATCCATTCCTAGTTGTTTGAGGATCCATTCCATTTGTTTGAGGATCCATTCCATTTGTTTGAGACCCCATTCCATTTGTTTGAGGCCCCATTCCATTTGTTTGAGGATCCATTCCATTTGTTTGAGGATCCATTCCATTTGTTTGAGGATCCATTCCATTTGTTTGGATCCATTCCATTTGTTTGAGTACCCCATTCCATTTGTTTGAGACCCCCATTCCATTTGTTTTAGTATCCATTCCATTTGTTTGAGGCCCCATTCCATTTGTTTGAGGATCCATTCCATTTGTTTGAGGGATCCATTCCATTTGTTTGAGTGATCCATTCCATTTGTTTGAGGCCCCATTCCATTTGTTTGGAGGATCCATTCCATTTGTTTGAGTGATCCATTCCATATGTTTGAGGATCCATGAGGATCCATTTGTTTGAGACCCCATTCCATTTGTTTGATTTGTTTTAGACCCCATTCCATTCTACTGCTTTGTTTGAGGATCCATTCCAGTTGTTTGAGGATCCATTCCATTGTTTGAGGATTTGTTTCCATTCCATTTGTTTGAGACCCCATTCCAATTGTTTGAGACCCCATTCCATTTGTTTTAGATCCATTACATTGTTTGAGACCCATTCCAATTGTTTGAGGACCCCATTCCATAGGATCCATATGTTTGGAGACCCCATTCTGAGGATCCATTCCATTTGTTTGAGACCCCATTCCATTTGTTTGAGACCCCATTCCATTTGTTTGAGGATCCATTCCATTTGTTTGAGGATCCATTCCATTTGTTTGAGGATCCATTCCATTTGTTTGAGACCCCATTCCATTTGTTTGAGACCCCATTCCATTTGTTTGAGGATTCATTTAATTTGTTTGAGGCCCCATTCCATTTGTTTGAGGATCCATTCCATTTGTTTGAGGATCCATTCCATTTGTTTGAGAATCCATTTAATTTGTTTGAGACCCCATTCCAATTGTTTGAGACCCCATTCCATTTGTTTGAGGATCCATTCCATTTGTTTGAGACCCCATTCCATTTGTTTGAGGCCCCAATGCATTTGAGTCCTTAATCCCTTCTTCTCACAGTCCCAAACTGAATTCTAATGGTTCTTAGGTTTGTTTCTATTTCCAAACCCAATGGACCAGTGCCTTAGACCCTGGCCTGGGCCTAAAACCTCTCCAAACCACTATAAATCCTCTCAATATAGTGATCTTCAAAGGTGTCCATGTCCAGAGCTATTCCTTCACAAAGTCACAGACCAAAACCTCCCATTCATTACAGGTGAAGTCTGCCGGGGCCAGGGCGGGCCTGACCAAGCGGCGCCGCTCCGAACGCAAAGTCACCCGCATGGTGGTCATCATCGTGGTGGTCTTTGTCATCTGCTGGCTGCCCTTCTTCACCACCAACATAGTCAACCTCGTCTTCATCATACCAGAGAACAGTGTCACCGCCGGCGTCTACTTCTTCCTGGTCATCATGACCTACGTCAACTCCTGTGCCAACCCGCTCCTCTACGGCTTCCTGTCTGACAACTTCAAGCAGAGCTTCAGGAAGGTCCTGTGTCTCCACAAGGCGAACGGGGTTGGGGTGGGGGGACGGAGGAGACATGGGGAGTGGAGGAGGACGTCCCATATCTCCTAGGCTGGAGAGGGTGGAGAGACGCAGCAGCATGACCCGCTCTTCACCCCCGGATCATGGACTTCAACAATGGACACATGCAGAACAACCAAGTAGGTAAATCTATAGAAATAAAAAACGACAGAACGGACATTCACAATAAGGTGAACGTTCTGTGATGGGTGGACTACTAATTCTATGGGTCAATATTCTACCCAAGAACTGTGAATGGCTGTCAGGTTTCAATTATTTTGGTCAGTCTGCCAAAGATAATCTTGAAGGCTGTCCATTTCATTCATTGGTAGTCAACCGCAGTATAAAATATAACTAGATTCACAGCCAATTTATATGTAATTTATATTTATCTAAATGATATTACTTGATAGTTTTTTTCACCTGCAGAGCATCTTAAGAAGTAGAATAGATTAATAAGCACTTACTACACAGGGCGTTTACCCTTCTCCTTGGCCCACAACAGCTTTACAGCATAGAGGGTGAGAGGAGCGGAAAAATCACTCTGGAAGCCTAACATAGTAAACCCTCCTGATCAGAAGCTTTGGCGCTGAGGGGATCCAGTGTACTGTGTGCTGATAGTTAGTTACACCCACTAGTACTGTAAATGGGTACCACTGATTTCTCCTCTACTGTTGATGCCTCCAGTGTATTACTTTTTTTTAAATTCTGAGTGCTATGCATTTCGCTAGTACATTGACGTGTAAGGGCCCTCCAGTTTTTTAGATAGACTGGGTCTTTATATTTGCCATCTAGATCTTGTTTTAATAATAGAGAAATCAGACCTTCCTGCTGAGTACCTGACAGACTACCATTTCTATAGGAGTAGTTAAAACAAACAATGGCGCTTTTAGTATTTAAAGAAGGCTTGATATACCTCACCCGGTATGCCATCAAGCTCTGGGGTTTTTCCAGACTAAAAGGATTTAATAGCATCAACAAGTTCTTCCTCTGTAATTTGATCTTTCTGTACATTTGTTAATTTTCTATTTTTTTATATTATTTGGGAAGAATTCCTTTTAAAATTCCATTTGGAGAAACATAGATTCTTCAGTAACGAGTTTCTGCAAATTATTTTTGTTAGTGTTCCTGTATTGAGATTCAGGAAAAATGTTGTGCATTTTTCTCCATATTCCATCCAGTTTGCTTTATTTTTGTAATAGATTACATTAGATCATTCTTGAATAAGTTATTTTTGTTTTTCCTTTAACTTATTTTGTAAGTTAGTTTTTTTGCTATCAACCTTTTTCTATTAGTTAATATTGAAAACTTTAAGGAATTTTGTAATCACCCCTTAAAAGATTTAGATGCACTATTGTAAATAGTTCCACTGGATTTAGGTGAATGCACCAATTTGTATTGACTTAAATGTAATTAAAGTTAATGTATATCCCTTGTTAGTCTTGGCTCTTGTGCCAGAAACTGCTTTGTTATTATTGATGAATATTGAATTGAATGACACCTGAAGGTACATTTAAAGGTATCCCAAACAATAAGGGGATTTGCTGAACCTATACTATACTGGAAAAATTCAGTTATACATTATTTTGTCTTAGTTTAAAATAAGTTGTCCTCCCGTAAACTTTGATGAAATTTCCAATATCCCCATCCACGTGGAAAATATTTAAGAGTTATGTGAATGCCAATTAGATGATGATCCGATCTCATTCTGTTTACTATTAAAACTTTTTGTTTGTAGAGTGATAACCTTTACGGCCCATTGAGATATTCAAAAGGATCCACCTTCCTTGCGAATCATTCCTGACTATTTGCACATTCAGATCTACATTTTTGGTAATTTATATCACACCTTTTGAGTTCCTGTCACGTTCATCGTATGAAGGAGACCCAGGCGCAGCGTGAATAGAGTTCCACATATTTTTTATGAACTGAAACTCACCAAAACAAAACAACAAACAACCTAACAAAACGTGAAGCTACTAGTGTGCACACAGGCACCTAACTGTAGACAAGAAAGTGGACACCAGAAAGTGGAAAAAAAGGCATGCCTAGATATGATCCCCAATCAGAGACAACGATAATCAGCTGTCTCTGATTGGGTACCATATCAGGCCAACATAGACATACAAAACCCCTAGACATAAAAACGTCCCCACCCTAGTCACACCTTGACCTAACCAAAATATATAGAAAACAGAGATTTCTAAGGTCAGGGCGTGACAGTACCCCCCCCCCCCCACAAAGGTGCGGACTCCCGGCCGCAAACCTGAACCTACAGGGGAGGGTCTGGGTGGGCTTCAACCCTCAGGTGGCGGCTCCGGTTCTGGATGCAGTCCCGCTCCCTACACTGATCCCTCCGCTTCTGTGGAACCTGACCGTGGATTGTTGTCGGAGACTCCGGACTGGGGACCGTCGTCGGAAGCTCCGGACTGGGGACCGTCGCCGGAAGCTCCGGACTGGGGACCGTCGCCAGAGGCTCCAGACTGGGAACCGTCGCCAGAGACCTCGCCGGACTGGGGACCGTCGCCAGAGGGACTGATGGGGACCTCCGGACTGTGGAGGCACACTGGAGGCCTGATGCGTGGGACCGGTACAGGTGGCACCGGGCTGATGACACGCACCTCAGGGCAAGTGCGGAGAGGAGGCAAAGGACGTACTGGACTACAGGTGGGAGTCGGACCGCGGAGTGAAGGAAAAGCACCCAACAAGTGCTCACCATATGTGGGAACTCCTTCAAGACTGTTGGACAAGCATTCCAGGTGAAGCTGGTTGAGAGAATGCCAAGGTGTGCAAAGCTGTCATGAAGGCAAAGTGTGAAGGCAAAGTGTAGCTATTTGAAGTGCATTAACAACGTTGTCACCAAAGTAACTATACATACATATGCCAACCAGAAGCCGTGGATTACAGGCAACATCCAAACTGAGCTAAAGGCTAGATCTGCCACTTTCAAGGAGCGGGACACTAATCCGGACACTTTAAAAAAAAATCCTGCTACGACCTCCAACGAGTCATCAAACAGTCAAATCTTCCATACAGGACTAAGATCGAATCCTACTATGCTGGCTCTGATGCTTGTTGGATGTGGCAGGGCTTGCACACTATGAACGATTAGGGAAACCCAGCCACAAGCTGCCCAGTGACGTGAGCCTACCAGACGAGTTCAATTCCTTCTATGCTCATTTCAAGTCAAGCAACACTGAGCCATGCATGAGAGCACCAGCAGTTCCGGATGACTGTGTGATATCCCTCCATAGCAGATGTGAGTAAGACCTTTAAGCACGTTAACATTCACAAGGCCACGGGGCCAGACGGATTACGAGAATGCATACTTAGAGCATCCACTGGCCAGCTTGCAAGTGTCTTCACTGACATTTTCAACTTTTCCCTGACCCAGTCTGTAATACCTACATGTTTCAAGTAGACTACCATAGTCCCTGTGCCCAGGAAGGCCAAGGTAACCTGTCTAGATGACTATCGCCCAGTAGCACTTACATTGATAGCCATGAAATGCTTTAAAAGGCTGGTCATGGCAAAGACCATCATTTCAAACACCCTGGACCCACTCCAATTTGCAACAACACATCCTCCACGCTGACCCTTAACATGGGGGCCCCTCAGGGGTGCATGCTTAGTCCCCTCCTGTACTTCCTGTTCACCCATGACTGTGTGGCCGCACACAACTCCAACACCATCATTCAGTTTGCTGAAGACACAACAATGGTTTGCCTGATAACCAACAATGATGAGACAGTCTATAGGGTGGAGTTCAGTGACCTGTCAGTGTTGTGCCAGGACAATAACCTCTCCCTATACATTAGCAAGACGAAGGACCTGATCGTGTACTACCGGACCTAGAGAGCCTAGCATTCCCCAATCCACATCGACGGGGCTGTTGCAGAGTGGGTCGAGAGCTTCAAGTTCCTCGGTGTCCACATCACTAAGGAATTATCATTGTCCACACACACCAACACAGTCACGAAGAAGGCATGACAATGCTTCTTCCCCCTCAGGAGACTGAAAAAGATTACCATGGGCCCTTAGAAAGTTCTACAGCTGCAGCACTGAGAGCATCTTAACTGGCTGCACCCCACTTATTATGGCAACTACTTGGCATCCGACCGCAAGGCACTGCAGAGGGTACATCACTGGGACCGAACTCCCTGCCATCCAGGACCTCTATACCAGGCGGTGTCAGAAGAAGGCCTTAAAAATGGTCAAGGACTCCAGCCACCCAAGTCATAGACTGTTCTCTCTGCTACCACATGGGAAGCGATACTGATGCACCAAGTCTGGTACCAAAAGGACCCTTAACAGCTTCTACCCCCAAGCCATAAGACTACTAAATAGATAGTCCGGGTAGCTATTGGTTAACTATGTATCTTTCTGCATTGACCCTTTTTAGCACTAACTCTTGCATTTACGTTGCTTTAACTGTTTATTATCTATCCTGTTGCATAGTCATTTTATCCCTATAAATATGTACACATCTACTTCAATTACCTTGTACCCTAGTACATCGACTTGGTTCTGGTACCCCGTGTATATAGCCAAGTTATCGTTACTCATTGTGTATTTATTCCTCGTGTTACTATTTATCTTTTTTTCTCCCAGCATTGTTGGGAAGGGGCCGTACATCGTTTCACTGTTAGTCTACACCTGTTGTTTACGATGCATGTGGCAAATACATTTTCATTGGATTTGATTCAACACCAAGCTCAGAGCCTTGGGTCCGGACACCACCTCTGCAACTGGATCCTGGACATCCTGACGGGCAGATGACAAGCTGTCAGGATTGACAAGCCATTCTCCAGCACACTGATTCTTAACACAAGGGCCCCCAGGGGTGTGTCCTGAGTCCTCTGCTGTAGGTCTATTAACCAACAACGGCGAATCAGCCTAAAGGGAGGAAGTAAGTGAACTGGCATTGTGATGCTAGGACAACAACCTTTCCTCAACATCAGCAAAACAAAGGAGTTGATTGTTGACTTCAGGAAGCAGAGGGGGGAACATGCCTGATCCACATCAATGGGACTACAGTAGAGTCATGTTCCTTGCTGTCCACATCATCAAGGACATGACATGGACCAACAACACCACCACAACACCGTCTCTGCTTCCTAAGGCGGCTGAAGAAATTCCAAATAGGACTGCTGACCTGTTGCATCACGGCCTGGCACGGGAATTGCTTCATCCACGACTGCAAGGTCCTTCACCAACAGCTGGATACACACCATTTAAAAGTGAAAGAATGGAATGAAGGAATATACAAGTATTAGGATGAGCAACGTCAGAGTGGCACAGATTAAAATACAGTAGAATAGAATACAGTATTTCATTTTTTGTTGGTGAAGAAGGCCCAGTTTAAATATTTTTTTTTTACCTTTATTTTACTAGGCAAGTCAGTTAAGAACAAATTCTTACTTTCAATGAAGGCCTAGGAACAGTGGGTTAACTGCCTGTTCAGGGGCAGAACGACAGCTCGGGGATTTGAACATGCAACCTCTCGGTTACTAGTCCAACACTCTAACCACTAGGCTACCCTGCCGCCCCATCACTGGGACCATGTTCCCACCCATCCAGGACATCTACTCAATACGTTGCCTGGGGGCGAGCAGTTGCATCATCAAGGAACCCACACACCCTAGTCACTCCTTTACCGTCGGGCAGATGGTATCGGAGCATGAGGTCTGATAGCTACAGACTCAGATACAGTTTCTATCTACAAGCCATCAGACTGCTGAACAACTGGTCTGACCACCTCCAGTCACTCTGCACACCGTAGCACATATGCACTCATTTAATCACTCACACAACAGATATGCAGTCATCCACACAAACACGCATACACAATCACACATATTTATGCTACACACACATCACAACTGCTGCTACCAGACTCTTATTATCATTGTTAAATACTGCACAATTTATACACTTGCCCACCCAGGAGCGGTCCCTTCCCCAAAACACGTGTAAATATTGGACTATAAACTGTGCCTTCATATATAATACTTGTGCAAAAATAAAAAATTATATTGTACTGAGCCATTTACTTTATATTTGAATTGTTATCTTTTATCATGTCTTACTGTTGTTGGTTGTCAAGAAGGAACCTGCAAGTAAGCATTTCGTTGGATGATGTTTACCATGTGTGTCCTGTACATAAGACTAATAAAACATAAAAGCTCACTTGTTTGTGTGTGAATAGATTTCTGGTGATCTCCTTGGTGTGACTTGTCTCCATCTGAGAGCTGTGTCTGTGTCTAGTACTCCCTGTTAGTGTGAATGTGTGTCTATGATGCCATAATGTGAGAATACATAACAAATCAGCAGCAGCTCTGTGTGACATATCAGACATCAGACTCTTTTCTATTATATCTTAAAAGAGATGTATCGTCTCTTTTACAGTTTGAAGATTAAAAACAAATTGTCGCTGACGGGAATGGGCTGGGGGCAGACGGACGGATGGGGGGACGGATGGACGGACGTGGGGGGCAAAGGGGGGATGGGGGAGTGTATGTCATAAGCTTTGTCCAGCCAAGGAGTCCCTGATAGAGTGTGCTGGTCATTGTTTGTAATGTCTAAATGTATCTCTTGTTGTCTTTGCAGTGTGTTCAAATTGAGACTTGTGCCAACATGACGACGGAGCTTCTGCCCTTAGAGAGCCCAGTGATTGATCAGTCTACGCTATGATGAGGCCTGATAGGTCAGTCTACGCTATGATGAGGCCTGATTGGTCAGTCTACGCTTTGATAATCCCTGATTGGTCTGTCTACGCTTTGATGAGCCCTGATTGGTGAGTCTACACTTTGATAAGCCCTGACTGGTTAGTCTATGCTTTGATGAGCCAAGCCACCTCCCTCTCCATCATGACAAACAATCCATCATTGGGAGCCCTCCCACTGTCAATCCATGTAGCTCTTGACCAATGACCTGTTTCGGACGATACAGGAAGAAGAGGTACATGGGACTTCAAAGAACACTTCCTGTTCTGACACTACACTGAACGATTTCTGCGATGACACCTCTCCTATTTGTCAGTATAAACCACAGACATTTACAGCGCATTGCAGCACTGGAAGGGGCTGGGGGGAGGATGGCTCATAATAAGGGCTGGAACGGAGCGAATGGAATGACATCAAACACATGGAAACCATGTTCAATGTATTTTATACCATTCCACTGATTCCGCTCCAGCCATTACCACAAGCCTGTCCTCCTCAATGAAGGTGCCACCAACCGCCTGTGCATTGCACCAGCTTGGTGTCATGGAACCAGCAAGAGCACATTCTTCCATGTACTTTATAGATTCCTTACATATACTATAAGGAAAGACTATTTTTTAGACTGTGAATGGGTAGAAACTTAGCATTAGATTAAAATGCCCTAGAAAATGAACCTGAGTATTCCCTTCACTTTATATGAACTGGATCATTTGATTTCATCAGAAATGTTGTGAATTGAAATGGATTGTCATCTTTGTGAGCTTGGAACTTTCTGTATGTAGGTATGTACTGGGCCTTCATCACTATGTAGGTAAGGCCATGACGGGAACGTACTACACACACTGTCTATGACCCTTGTCCATTTGTCACTATGATCACCTGTAACAAGTCCCAACGGCTCATAATTCCCACCTGTGGACTCATGGATGGTTTCTGCTCTGGACAAAGTTAGTTCAAGCTGGGATGACCAATGAAATGGTACTAGAGGAAACCTGCATTGTGGAAAAAGAACACTGTCCCCGAACAGAGAGAATGATGATAATGATGATGTCAATCAAATAGATGGATCTGGCGTACAGTACTCACTGTATCTATGGCATAATGTTATAACTGAGGATCCTATTCATATTATTGATGAATTGTGGTTATTTGTTGGGTATTATTGTTATAAACTTGGGTAGTTGTTCCAAGTGTTTTGGTTATTTTAATGTGTTTATTTGTGATTAATGGATCCCCTTGACCTTTTATTGGAGTTTGAAGCACTGGTGCAACTTCATTGTGCTTGACCTTACCTGAGGTCATGTTCTTTAGGCACCATATGGAATATAAAACGGGCTGAAACAGGGAGGGACTACAGACTAATGTCCAGTAAGATACACAGATGTTAATTTCACCTTTTGAATTGTTTCCCCTTGCATGCCCTACTGAACAATCTGCGTACAACAGCATAGTCGTCGCTGGCTAATGGAAAGCACTCATCTCCAAAACACATTTCTTCAGGAAATGGAAGAAATTACCATATTGTCCCATTATTGAACATACAATTCTGGAACTTCAGGAGCTATTTTGAATACATTTTCTTGGTCCTAGAGTCATTACATGTTCAGAGTACATTGAAGGGAGTTACTGCTTTCAATTTTAAAAAATAATGTAAATGGCAAAAATTGTGTTTTCATCAGACAGCGACTCAATGATTAATCTGCTGTACACACATGCAGTATTTTATGGATTAGCTTTAACTGTATTTCAATGAGCACACAATCCACACGGACTGTTTTACAGTCATGTATGACAGGTTCAAGATTTATACAGTAAGTTATTATCTGTGTACTCTACTCTGGGATTACACCGTGGTCAAGTAAATGTAAAAAAAAGTTGCTGTTACTTATGATAATTATTTAAAATAATACCATAGCATTATTGCTAATGTGTACCATCTGGACATGTGTTCAAAATGTTTCATTTCAGTGTTATTGTTTTAATAAAATGACAAAAATACAATTGGTTCGATCAATATGCATGTAGTCCAGTACCAGTCTTTTTAGCTAACATTCCACTCCTTGTACCAGTCTTTGTAGCTAACATTCCACTCCCTGTACCAGTCTTTGTAGCTAACATTCCACTCCCTGTACCAGTCTTTTAGCTAACATTCCACTCCTTGTACCAGTCTTTTTAGCTAACATTCCACTCCCTGTACCAGTCTTTTTAGCTAACATTCCACTCCTGTACCAGTCTTTGTAGCTAACATTCCACTCCCTGTACCAGTCTTTGTAGCTAACATTCCACTCCTTGTACCAGTCTTTTTAGCTAACATTCCACTCCCTGTACCAGTCTTTTTAGCTAACATTCCACTCCCTGTACCAGTCTTTTAGCTAACATTCCACTCCCTGTACCAGTCTTTTAGCTAACATTCCACTCCTTGTACCAGTCTTTTTAGCTAACATTCCACTCCCTGTACCAGTCTTTTTAGCTAACATTCCACTCATTGTACCAGTCTTTTAGCTAACATTCCACTCCCTGTACCAGTCTTTTTAGCTAACATTCCACTCCCCTGTACCAGTCTTTTTAGCTAACATTCCACTCACTGTACCAGTCTTTTAGCTAACATTCCACTCCTTGTACCAGTCTTTTTTAGCTAACATTCCACTCCCTGTACCTCTTTGCTACAAGACCATGGTGCTTGTACCAGCTTGAGGGGAACGGCACTCTCAGTACCTCCAGGCTCTTTTAGGCCCTACACCCAAACAAGGGCCTGTTCATCCACCTCTTTGCTAGCTAACATCCCTACCACTGATTGTACAGTTCTCTTCAGCCCAGTCAAAACTGTTCACTGCTCTGGCCCCCAATGGTGGAACAAACTCCCCACGACGCCAGGACAGTGGAGTCAATCACCACCTTTAGACACCTGAAACCCCACCTCTTTAAGGAATACCTAGGATAGGATAAGTAATCCTTCTCACCCCCCTTTAAGATTTAGATGCAATATTTAAAGTGACTGTTCTACTGGATGTCATTGAATGCTAACATTTGTAAGTCGCTCTGGATAAGAGCGTTTGCTAAATGACTTAAATGTAAATGTAAATGTACCAGTCTTTTTAGCTAACATTCCACTCCTGTACCAGTCTTTTTAGCTAACATTCCACTCCTTGTACCAGTCTTTTTAGCTAACATTCCACTCCTTGTACCAGTCTTTTTAGCTAACATTCCACTCCCTGTACCAGTCTTTTTAGCTAACATTCCACTCCTTGTACCAGTCTTTTTAGCTAACATTCCACTCCCTGTACCAGTCTTTTAGCTAACATTCCACTCCCTGTACCAGTCTTTTTAGCTAACATTCCACTCCCTGTACCTCCGCTACAAGACCATGGTGCTTGCCTACGGAGCTGTGAGGGGAACGGCACCTCAGTACCTCCAGGCTCTGATCAGGCCCTACACCCAAACAAGGGCACTGCGTTCATCCACCTCTGGCCTGCTCGCCTCCCTACCACTGAGGAAGTACAGTTCCCGCTCAGCCCAGTCAAAACTGTTCGCTGCTCTGGCCCCCAATGGTGGAACAAACTCCTCACGACGCCAGGACAGCGGAGTCAATCACCACCTTCCGGAGACACCTGAAACCCCACCTCTTTAAGGAATACCTAGGATAGGATAAGTAATCCTTCTCCCCCCTTTAAGATTTAGATGCACTATTGTAAAGTGACTGTTCTACTGGATGTCATAAGGTGAATGCACCAATTTGTAAGTCGCTCTGGATAAGAGCGTCTGCTAAATGACTTAAATGTAAATGTAAATGTACCAGTCTTTTTAGCTAACATTCCACTCCCTGTACCAGTCTTTTTAGCTAACATTCCACTCCCTGTACCAGTCTTTTTAGCTAACATTCCACTCCCTGTACCAGTCTTTTTAGCTAACATTCCACTCCCTGTACCAGTCTTTCTAGCTAACATTCCACTCCCTGTACCAGTCTTTGTAGCTAACATTCCACTCCCTGTACCAGTCTTTGTAGCTAACATTCCACTCCCTTTACCAGTCTTTTTAAGCTAACATTCCACTCCCTGTACCAGTCTTTGTAGCTAACATTCCACTCCCTGTACCAGTCTTTTAGCTAACATTCCACTCCTTGTACCAGTCTTTTTAGCTAACATTCCACTCCTTGTACCAGTCTTTTTAGCTAACATTCCACTCATCGTACCAGTCTTTTTAGCTAATGTAACAGTATAATTTTTAAACCGTCCCCTCGCCCATACCCGGGCGCGAACCAGGGACCTTCTGCACACAACGACAACAGTCACCCTCGAAGCATCGTTACCCATCGCTCCACAAAAGCCGCGGCCCTTGCAGAGCAAGGGGAACTACTACTTCAAGGTCTCAGAGCAAGTGACGTAACCGATTGAAACGCTATTTAGCGCACACCGCTAACTAAGCTAGCCGTTTCACATCCGTTACACTCACCCCCTTTGACCTTCCTCCTTTTCCGCAGCAACCAGTAATCCGGGTCAACAGCATCAATGTAACAGTATAATTTTAAACCGTCCCTCGCCCATACCCGGGCGCGAACCAGGGACCTTCTGCGCACAACGACAACAGTCACCCTCGAAGCATCGTTACCCATCGCTCCACAAAGCCGCGGCCCTTGCAGAGCAAGGGGAACTACTACTTCAAGGTCTCAGAGCAAGTGACGTAACCGATTGAAACGCTATTTTTTTATTTTTATTTTATTTTTTTAAACCTGGATAACACTTGCCAGCCCAGCTTCCCTGCCCATCCACCGATGCCCCTGGACACTGATCTCTTGGCTACATAGCTGACGCACGCTGGACTGTCCATTAATCACGGTACTCCATTCTGCTTGTTTGTTTTATCTGTCGGCCCAGTTGCCTAGTCAACGCCATTTTACCTGCTGTTTGTTGTGCTAGCTGATTAGCCTCGCCTACTGTTTTTAGCTAGCTTTCCCAATTCAACACCTGTGATTACTGTATGCCTCGCTGTATGTCTCTCCCAAATGTCAATATGCCTTGTATACTGTTGTTCAGGTTAGTTATCATTGTTTTAGTTCACAATGGAGCCCCTAGATCCACTCTGCATACCCCTGTTACCTCCTTTGTCCCACCCCCACACATGCGGTGACCTCACCCATTACAACCAGCATGTCCAGAGATACAACCTCTCTCATCATCACCCAGTGCCTGGGCTTACCTCCGCTGTACCCGCCCTGTCTGCGCATTATGCCCTGAATATATTCTACCATGCCCAGAAACCTGCTCCTCTTATCCTCTGCCCCCAACGCTCTAGGCGACCAGTTTTGATAGCCTTTAGCCGCACCCTCATACTACTCCTTCTCTGTTCCGCGGGTGATGTGGAGGTAAACCCAGGCCCTGCATGTCCCCAGGTACCCTCATTTGTTGACTTCTGTGATCGAAAAAGTCTTGGTTTTATGCATGTCAACATCAGAAGCCTCCTCCCTAAGTTTGTTTTACTCACTGCTTTAGCACACTCTGCTAACCCTGATGTCCTTGCCGTGTCTGAATCCTGGCTCAGGAAGGCCACCAAAAATTCAGAGATTTCCATACCCAACTATAACATCTTCCGTCAAGATAGAACTGCCAAAGGGGCGGAGTCGCAGTCTACTGCAGAGATAGCCTGCAAAGTAATGTCATACTTTCCAGGTCCATACCCAAACAGTTTGAACTACTAATTTTGAAAATTACTCTCCAGAAACAAGTCTCTCACTGTTGCCGCCTGCTACCGACCCCGTCAGCTCCCAGCTGTGCCCTGGACACCATTTGTGAATTGATCGCCCCCATCTAGCTTCAGAGTTTGTTCTGTTAGGTGACCTAAACTGGGATATGCTTAACACCCGGCAGTCCTACAATCTAAGCTAGATGCCCTCAATCTCACGCAAATCATCAAGGAACCCACCAGGTACAACCCTAACTCTGTAAACAAGGGCACCCTCATAGACGTCATCCTGACCAACTGGCCCTCCAAATATACCTCCGCTGTCTTCAACCAGGATCTCAGCGATCACTGCCTCATCGCCTGTATCCGCCACGGAGCCGCAGTCAAACGACCACCCCTCATCACTGTCAAACGCTCCCTAAAACACTTCTGTGAGCAGGCCTTTCTAATCGACCTGGCCCGTGTATCCTGGAAGGACATTGACCTCATCCCGTCAGTTGAGGATGCCTGGTCATTCTTTAAAAGTAACTTCCTCACCATTTTGGATAAGCATGCTCCGTTCAAAAATGCAGAACCAAGAACAGATACAGCCCTTGGTTCACTCCAGACCTGACTGCCCTCGACCAGCACAAAAACATCCTGTGGCGGACTGCAATAGCATCGAATAGCCCCGTGATATGCAACTGTTCAGGGAAGTCAGGAACCAATACACGCAGTCAGTCAGGAAAGCTAAGGCCAGCTTCTTCAGGCAAAAGTTTGCATCCTGTAGCTCCAACTCCAAAAGTTCTGGGACACTGTGAAGTCCATGGAGAACAAGAGCACCTCCTCCCAGCTGCCCACTGCACTGAGGCTAGGAAACACGGTCTCCACCGATAAATCCATGATTATCGAAAACTTCAATAAGCACTTCTCAACGGCTGGCCATGCCTTCCGCCTGGCTACTCCAACCTCGGCCAACAGCTCTGCCCCCCGTAGTTCCTCACCCAAGCCTCTCCAGGTTCTCCTTTACCCAAATCCAGATAGCAGATGTTCTGAAAGAGCTGTAAAACCTGGACCCGTACAAATCAGCTGGGCTTGACAATCTGGACCCGCTATTTCTGAAACTATCTGCCGCCATTGTCGCAACCCCTATTACCAGCCTGTTCAACCTCTCTTTCATATCGTCTGAGATCCCCAAGGATTGGAAAGCTGCCGCAGTCATCCCCCTCTTCAAAGGAGGAGACACCCTGGACCCAAACTGCTATAGACCTATATCCATCCTGCCCTGCCTATCTAAGGTCTTCGAAAGCCAAGTCAACAAACAGGTCACTGACCATCTCGAATCCCACCGTACCTTCTCCGCTGTGCAATCTGGTTTCCGAGCCGGTCACGGGTGCACCTCAGCCACACTCAAGGTACTAAATGATATCATAACCGCCATCGATAAAAGACAGTACTGTGCAGCCGTCTTCATCGACCTCGCCAAGGCTTTCGACTCTGTCAATCACCAAATTCTTATCGGCAGACTCAACAGCCTCGGTTTTTCGGATGACTGCCTTGCCTGGTTCACCAATTACTTTGCAGACAGAGTTCAGTGTGTCAAATCAGAGGGCATGCTGTCCGGTCCTCTGGCAGTCTCTATGGGGGTGCCACAGGGTTCAATTCTCGGGCCGACTCTTTTCTCTGTATATATCAATGATGTTGCTCTTGCTGCGGGCGATTCCCTGATCCACCTCTACGCAGACGACACCATTCTATATACTTTCGGCCCGTCATTGGACACTGTGCTATCAAACCTCCAAACGAGCTTCAATGCCATACAGCACTCCTTCCGTGGCCTCCAACTGCTCTTAAATGCGAGTAAAACCAAATGCATGCTTTTCAACCGATCGCTGCCTGCACCCGCATGCCCGACTAGCATCACCACCCTGGATGGTTCCAACCTTGAATATGTGGACATCTATAAGTACCTAGGTGTCTGGCTAGACTGCAAACTCTCCTTCCAGACTCACATCAAACATCTCCAATCAAAAATCAAATCCAGAGTCGGCTTTCTATTCCGCAACAAAGCCTCCTTCACTCACGCTGCCAAGCTTACCCTAGTAAAACTGACTATCCTACCGATCCTCGACTTCGGCGATGTCATCTACAAAATGGCTTCCAACACTCTACTCAGCAAACTGGATGCAGTCTATCACAGTGCCATCCGTTTTGTCACTAAAGCACCTTATACCACCCACCACTGCGACTTGTATGCTCTAGTCGGCTGGCCCTCACTACATATTCGTCGCCAGACCCACTGGCTCCAGGTCATTTACAAGTCCATGCTAGGTAAAGCTCCGCCTTATCTCAGTTCACTGGTCACGATGGCAACACCCATCCGTAGCACGCGCTCCAGCAGGTGTATCTCACTGATCATCCCTAAAGCCAACACCTCATTTGGCCGCCTTTCGTTCCAGTACTCTGCTGCCTGTGACTGGAACGAATTGCAAAAATCGCTGAAGTTGGAGACTTTTATCTCCCTCACCAACTTCAAACATCAGCTATCCGAGCAGCTAACCGATCGCTGCAGCTGTACATAGTCTATAGGTAAATAGCTCACCCTTTTTCACCTACCTCATTCCCATACTGTTTTTATACTGTTTTTATTTATTTACTTTTCTGCTCTTTTGCACACCAATATCTCTACCTGTACATGCCCATCTGATCATTTATCACTCCAGTGTTAATCTGCTAAATTGTATTATTCGCCTACTTCCTCATGCCTTTTGCACACATTGTATATAGACTGCCCATTTTTTCTACTGTGTTATTGACTTGCTAATTGTTTACTCCATGTGTAACTCTGTGTTGTCTGTTCACACTGCTATGCTTTATCTTGGCCAGGTCGCAGTTGCAAATGAGAACTTGTTCTCAACTAGCCTACCTGGTTAAATAAAGGTGAAATAAATAAAATAAAATAAAAATATTTAGCGCACACCGCTAACTAAGCTAGCCGTTTCACATCCGTTACACTAACATTCCACTCCCTGTACCAGTCTTTTTAGCTAACATTCCACTCCCTGTACCAGTCTTTTCAGCTAACATTCCACTCCCTGTACGTCTTTTTAGCTAACATTCCACTCCCTGTACCAGTCTTTGTAGCTAACATTCCACTCCTTGTACCAGTCTTTTTAGCTAACATTCCACTCCTTGTACCAGTCTTTTTAGCTAACATTCCACTCCCTGTACCAGTCTTTTTAGCTAACATTCCACTCCTTGTACCAGTCTTTGTAGCTAACATTCCACTCCCTGTACCAGTCTTTGTAGCTAACATTCCACTCATTGTACCAGTCTCTTTAGCTAACATTCCACTCCTTGTACCAGTCTTTGTAGCTAACATTCCACTCCTTGTACCAGTCTTTTTAGCTAACATTCCACTCCTGGTACCAGTCTTTTTTAGCTAACATTCCACTCCTTGTACCAGTCTTTTTAGCTAACATTCCACTCCTTGTACCAGTCTTTTTAGCTAACATTCCACTCCCTGTACCTCCGCTACAAGACCATGGTGCTTGCCTACGGAGCTGTGAGGGGGAACGGCACCTCAGTACCTCCAGGCTCTGATCAGGCCCTACACCCAAACAAGGGCACTGCGTTCATCCACCTCTGGCCTGCTCGCCTCCCTACCACTGAGGAAGTACAGTTCCCGCTCAGCCCAGTCAAAACTGTTCGCTGCTCTGGCCCCCAATGGTGGAACAAACTCCCTCACGACGCCAGGACAGTGGAGTCAATCACCACCTTCCGGAGACACCTGAAACCCCACCTCTTTAAGGAATACCTAGGATAGGATAAGTAATCCTTCTCACCCCCCTTTAAGATTTAGATGCAATATTGTAAAGTGACTGTTCTACTGGATGTCATAAGGTGAATGCACCAATTTGTAAGTCGCTCTGGATAAGAGCGTCTGCTAAATGACTTAAATGTAAATGTAAATGTACCAGTCTTTTTAGCTAACATTCCACTCCCTGTACCAGTCTTTTTAGCTAACATTCCACTCCTTGTACCAGTCTTTTTAGCTAACATTCCACTCCTTGTACCAGTCTTTTTAGCTAACATTCCACTCCCTGTACCAGTCTTTTTAGCTAACATTCCACTCCCTGTACCAGTCTTTTTAGCTAACATTCCACTCCCTGTACCAGTCTTTTTAGCTAACATTCCACTCCCTGTACCAGTCTTTTTAGCTAACATTCCACTCCCTGTACCTCCGCTACAAGACCATGGTGCTTGCCTACGGAGCTGTGAGGGGAACGGCACCTCAGTACCTCCAGGCTCTGATCAGGCCCTACACCCAAACAAGGGCACTGCGTTCATCCACCTCTGGCCTGCTCGCCTCCCTACCACTGAGGAAGTACAGTTCCCGCTCAGCCCAGTCAAAACTGTTCGCTGCTCTGGCCCCCCAATGGTGGAACAAACTCCCTCACGACGCCAGGACAGCGGAGTCAATCACCACCTTCCGGAGACACCTGAAACCCCACCTCTTTAAGGAATACCTAGGATAGGATAAGTAATCCTTCTCCCCCCTTTAAGATTTAGATGCACTATTGTAAAGTGACTGTTCTACTGGATGTCATAAGGTGAATGCACCAATTTGTAAGTCGCTCTGGATAAGAGCGTCTGCTAAATGACTTAAATGTAAATGTAAATGTACCAGTCTTTTTAGCTAACATTCCACTCCCTGTACCAGTCTTTTTAGCTAACATTCCACTCCCTGTACCAGTCTTTTTAGCTAACATTCCACTCCCTGTACCAGTCTTTTAGCTAACATTCCACTCCCTGTACCAGTCTTTCTAGCTAACATTCCACTCCCTGTACCAGTCTTTGTAGCTAACATTCCACTCCCTGTACCAGTCTTTGTAGCTAACATTCCACTCCCTTTACCAGTCTTTTTAAGCTAACATTCCACTCCCTGTACCAGTCTTTGTAGCTAACATTCCACTCCCTGTACCAGTCTTTTTAGCTAACATTCCACTCCTTGTACCAGTCTTTTTAGCTAACATTCCACTCCTTGTACCAGTCTTTTTAGCTAACATTCCACTCATCGTACCAGTCTTTTTAGCTAATGTAACAGTATAATTTTAAACCGTCCCCTCGCCCATACCCGGGCGCGAACCAGGGACCTTCTGCACACAACGACAACAGTCACCCTCGAAGCATCGTTACCCATCGCTCCACAAAAGCCGCGGCCCTTGCAGAGCAAGGGGAACTAGTACTTCAAGGTCTCAGAGCAAGTGACGTAACCGATTGAAACGCTATTTAGCGCACACCGCTAACTAAGCTAGCCGTTTCACATCCGTTACACTCACCCCCCTTTTGACCTTCCTCCTTTTTCCGCAGCAACCAGTAATCCGGGTCAACAGCATCAATGTAACAGTATAATTTTAAACCGTCCCCTCGCCCATACCCGGGCGCGAACCAGGGACCTTCTGCGCACAACGACAACAGTCACCCTCGAAGCATCGTTACCCATCGCTCCACAAAAGCCGCGGCCCTTGCAGAGCAAGGGGAACTACTACTTCAAGGTCTCAGAGCAAGTGACGTAACCGATTGAAACGCTATTTTATTTTTTTATTTTTTATTTTTTTAAACCTGGATAACACTTGCCAGCCCAGCTTCCCTGCCCATCCACCGATGCCCCCTGGACACTGATCTCTTGGCTACATAGCTGACGCACGCTGGACTGTCCATTAATCACGGTACTCCATTCTGCTTGTTTGTTTTATCTGTCGGCCCAGTTGCCTAGTCAACGCCATTTTACCTGCTGTTTGTTGTGCTAGCTGATTAGCCTCGCCTACTGTTTTTAGCTAGCTTTCCCAATTCAACACCTGTGATTACTGTATGCCTCGCTGTATGTCTCTCCCAAATGTCAATATGCCTTGTATACTGTTGTTCAGGTTAGTTATCATTGTTTTAGTTCACAATGGAGCCCCTAGATCCACTCTGCATACCCCTGTTACCTCCTTTGTCCCACCCCCACACATGCGGTGACCTCACCCATTACAACCAGCATGTCCAGAGATACAACCCTCTCATCATCACCCAGTGCCTGGGCTTACCTCCGCTGTACCCGCACCCCACCATACCCCTGTCTGCGCATTATGCCCTGAATATATTCTACCATGCCCAGAAACCTGCTCCTCTTATCCTCTGCCCCCAACGCTCTAGGCGACCAGTTTTGATAGCCTTTAGCCGCACCCTCATACTACTCCTTCTCTGTTCCGCGGGTGATGTGGAGGTAAACCCAGGCCCTGCATGTCCCCAGGTACCCTCATTTGTTGACTTCTGTGATCGAAAAAGTCTTGGTTTTATGCATGTCAACATCAGAAGCCTCCTCCCTAAGTTTGTTTTACTCACTGCTTTAGCACACTCTGCTAACCCTGATGTCCTTGCCGTGTCTGAATCCTGGCTCAGGAAGGCCACCAAAAATTCAGAGATTTCCATACCCAACTATAACATCTTCCGTCAAGATAGAACTGCCAAAGGGGGCGGAGTCGCAGTCTACTGCAGAGATAGCCTGCAAAGTAATGTCATACTTTCCAGGTCCATACCCAAACAGTTTGAAGTACTAATTTGAAAATTACTCTCTCCAGAAACAAGTCTCTCACTGTTGCCGCCTGCTACCGACCCCCGTCAGCTCCCAGCTGTGCCCTGGACACCATTTGTGAATTGATCGCCCCCATCTAGCTTCAGAGTTTGTTCTGTTAGGTGACCTAAACTGGGATATGCTTAACACCCCGGCAGTCCTACAATCTAAGCTAGATGCCCTCAATCTCACGCAAATCATCAAGGAACCCACCAGGTACAACCCTAACTCTGTAAACAAGGGCACCCTCATAGACGTCATCCTGACCAACTGGCCCTCCAAATATACCTCCGCTGTCTTCAACCAGGATCTCAGCGATCACTGCCTCATCGCCTGTATCCGCCACGGAGCCGCAGTCAAACGACCACCCCTCATCACTGTCAAACGCTCCCTAAAACACTTCTGTGAGCAGGCCTTTCTAATCGACCTGGCCCGTGTATCCTGGAAGGACATTGACCTCATCCCGTCAGTTGAGGATGCCTGGTCATTCTTTAAAGTAACTTCCTCACCATTTTGGATAAGCATGCTCCGTTCAAAAATGCAGAACCAAGAACAGATACAGCCCTTGGTTCACTCCAGACCTGACTGCCCTCGACCAGCACAAAAACATCCTGTGGCGGACTGCAATAGCATCGAATAGCCCCGTGATATGCAACTGTTCAGGGAAGTCAGGAACCAATACACGCAGTCAGTCAGGAAAGCTAAGGCCAGCTTCTTCAGGCAAAAGTTTGCATCCTGTAGCTCCAACTCCAAAAGTTCTGGGACACTGTGAAGTCCATGGAGAACAAGAGCACCTCCTCCCAGCTGCCCACTGCACTGAGGCTAGGAAACACGGTCTCCACCGATAAATCCATGATTATCGAAAACTTCAATAAGCACTTCTCAACGGCTGGCCATGCCTTCCGCCTGGCTACTCCAACCTCGGCCAACAGCTCCGCCCCCCCGTAGTTCCTCACCCAAGCCTCTCCAGGTTCTCCTTTACCCAAATCCAGATAGCAGATGTTCTGAAAGAGCTGCAAAACCTGGACCCGTACAAATCAGCTGGGCTTGACAATCTGGACCCGCTATTTCTGAAACTATCTGCCGCCATTGTCGCAACCCCTATTACCAGCCTGTTCAACCTCTCTTTCATATCGTCTGAGATCCCCAAGGATTGGAAAGCTGCCGCAGTCATCCCCCCTCTTCAAAGGAGGAGACACCCTGGACCCAAACTGCTATAGACCTATATCCATCCTGCCCTGCCTATCTAAGGTCTTCGAAAGCCAAGTCAACAAACAGGTCACTGACCATCTCGAATCCCACCGTACCTTCTCCGCTGTGCAATCTGGTTTCCGAGCCGGTCACGGGTGCACCTCAGCCACACTCAAGGTACTAAATGATATCATAACCGCCATCGATAAAAGACAGTACTGTGCAGCCGTCTTCATCGACCTCGCCAAGGCTTTCGACTCTGTCAATCACCAAATTCTTATCGGCAGACTCAACAGCCTCGGTTTTTCGGATGACTGCCTTGCCTGGTTCACCAATTACTTTGCAGACAGAGTTCAGTGTGTCAAATCAGAGGGCATGCTGTCCGGTCCTCTGGCAGTCTCTATGGGGGTGCCACAGGGTTCAATTCTCGGGCCGACTCTTTTCTCTGTATATATCAATGATGTTGCTCTTGCTGCGGGCGATTCCCTGATCCACCTCTACGCAGACGACACCATTCTATATACTTTCGGCCCGTCATTGGACACTGTGCTATCAAACCTCCAAACGAGCTTCAATGCCATACAGCACTCCTTCCGTGGCCTCCAACTGCTCTTAAACGCGAGTAAAACCAAATGCATGCTTTTCAACCGATCGCTGCCTGCACCCGCATGCCCGACTAGCATCACCACCCTGGATGGTTCCAACCTTGAATATGTGGACATCTATAAGTACCCTAGGTGTCTGGCTAGACTGCAAACTCTCCTTCCAGACTCACATCAAACATCTCCAATCAAAAATCAAATCCAGAGTCGGCTTTCTATTCCGCAACAAAGCCTCCTTCACTCACGCTGCCAAGCTTACCCTAGTAAAACTGACTATCCTACCGATCCTCGACTTCGGCGATGTCATCTACAAAATGGCTTCCAACACTCTACTCAGCAAACTGGATGCAGTCTATCACAGTGCCATCCGTTTTGTCACTAAAGCACCTTATACCACCCACCACTGCGACTTGTATGCTCTAGTCGGCTGGCCCTCACTACATATTCGTCACCAGACCCACTGGCTCCAGGTCATTTACAAGTCCATGCTAGGTAAAGCTCCGCCTTATCTCAGTTCACTGGTCACGATGGCAACACCCATCCGTAGCACGCGCTCCAGCAGGTGTATCTCACTGATCATCCCTAAAGCCAACACCTCATTTGCCGCCTTTCGTTCCAGTACTCTGCTGCCTGTGACTGGAACGAATTGTAAAATCGCTGAAGTTGGAGACTTTTATCTCCCTCACCAACTTCAAACATCAGCTATCCGAGCAGCTAACCGATCGCTGCAGCTGTACATAGTCTATAGGTAAATAGCTCACCCTTTTTCACCTACCTCATTCCCATACTGTTTTTATACTGTTTTTATTTATTTACTTTTCTGCTCTTTTTGCACACCAATATCTCTACCTGTACATGCCCATCTGATCATTTATCACTCCAGTGTTAATCTGCTAAATTGTATTATTCGCCTACTTCCTCATGCCTTTTGCACACATTGTATATAGACTGCCCATTTTTTCTACTGTGTTATTGACTTGCTAATTGTTTACTCCATGTGTAACTCTGTGTTGTCTGTTCACACTGCTATGCTTTATCTTGGCCAGGTCGCAGTTGCAAATGAGAACTTGTTCTCAACTAGCCTACCTGGTTAAATAAAGGTGAAATAAATAAAAATAAAATAAAAATATTTAGCGCACACCGCTAACTAAGCTAGCCGTTTCACATCCGTTACACTAACATTCCACTCCCTGTACCAGTCTTTTTAGCTAACATTCCACTCCCTGTACCAGTCTTTTCAGCTAACATTCCACTCCCTGTACGTCTTTTTAGCTAACATTCCACTCCCTGTACCAGTCTTTGTAGCTAACATTCCACTCCTTGTACCAGTCTTTTAGCTAACATTCCACTCCTTGTACCAGTCTTTTTAGCTAACATTCCACTCCCTGTACCAGTCTTTTTAGCTAACATTCCACTCCTTGTACCAGTCTTTGTAGCTAACATTCCACTCCTGTACCAGTCTTTGTAGCTAACATTCCACTCATTGTACCAGTCTCTTTAGCTAACATTCCACTCCTTGTACCAGTCTTTGTAGCTAACATTCCACTCCTTGTACCAGTCTTTTTAGCTAACATTCCACTCCTGGTACCAGTCTTTTTAGCTAACATTCCACTCCCTGTACCAGTCTTTTAGCTAGCATTCCACTCCTTGTACCAGTCTTTGTAGCTAACATTCCACTCCCTGTACCAGTCTTTGTAGCTAACATTCCACTCATTGTACCAGTCTCTTTAGCTAACATTCCACTCCTTGTACCAGTCTTTGTAGCTAACATTCCACTCCTTGTACCAGTCTTTTTAGCTAACATTCCACTCCTTGTACCAGTCTTTTTAGCTAACATTCCACTCCTGGTACCAGTCTTTTTAGCTAACATTCCACTCCCTGTACCAGTCTTTTTAGCTAACATTCCACTCCTTGTACCAGTCTTTGTAGCTAACATTCCTCTCCCTGTACCAGTCTTTGTAGCTAACATTCCACTCCTTTGGAAAACAACAGGAGTGGCAAGGAGTAGAATGTAAAAGCTGAACAGACACTGCGACCAGGCTAATATGCATGCTCTTTGGATGGATGTCGCTCCCCATGTCTCTGTCTCTCTGTCTGTCTTTCGTTCTTTCTCTCTATATGCCCTTCTTTCATCTCCCATCCTCCCATGATCCCTCCCTCTCACCAACCGTCCTTGGTGCTTTCTTCTCTCTTCACCCGTATCTCCAGTGTGTTTACAGGCAACGTGTCCCAGTGGCTTACTACTGCAGGTGCATGCAGGTGTATGGGTGAAAACAACAAGCTCCCCCTTTAAACCGCTAGGCCCTAGGCTGCACCTAACCGTTTGACTGGCATGTTTTCCACCCCTCAATGTCAGGGGAAAGGACAGAAGGAGAGCAGTAGGGTATTTGAAGGTCTGTTCTCAAATCTTCCTATATACGTTAGCTAGCTATCACATGGACCGTTGAATGAAGCTCACGGTGTGTTGACGAGCTTTGTTGTGTAGTCTTACTTCAAATCTGTTGTTAACAATGGCTATGTTTTGAGACTTATCTGAATTAGGTCAACGTTATAGCTTCAAGAAAAGGTCCAATGCGGCACACACTGCCATAGCGCTGCAGTTTTAACCTTCTCCAATTATACAAACAAATGGTGGATTTTAAAAGTGTAATACTTTTTAATAATACAATAATAATACAAATGATTCAAGTTTAAATATACCAAGTAGGCAACAGTTCCATCAATTTCTGCTTCCAGGAGAGCAAGGGATTATTTATAACTGCAGTATTGTCACAGGCCCCGTCCCGTGGGTCTTAAGAGGTCGCAGGTGGGGGGGGGGGATTGCTTTTTCCACCCATAAATGTTTATTCAATAGGAAATAAACAAACCTGCAATTACATTGGTGCTTGGGTGGTGTCAAGCCCGGCTTGCCTCTAGTGATAAATCTGTAGCCTCCATACTCTGGCTTGAACAGTGATGAGACTTATGAGGTCTCAGAGGAAGATGTAACGTTGTGGAGAAGAGGAGAGAGGAAGACATAAGGCAAAAGACAAAATACTATTTTAGGGTTTTAATTGGTTTACAGATGTTGATGTTTTTTTTTATTGACGCTTCATGAAATACGGTAACATTAGACTGCACTGTACGGCATTCTACAGCTAAGTCTTGGGATGAGTTGATGCATTTTGAAATACAATACAATCCATATGTAGGCCATTTTATTCATTTTTATTTATTTAACCTTTATTTAACCAGGTTAGTCCCATTGAGATAAAACACATCTTTATCTCAATGAGATTAAACTGGTTGACTAAAGGTTAAATAAATTAAACATAAAATAGCCTACATATTGATTGTATTGTATTTCAAACTCATCAACTCATCCCAAGACTTAGCTGTAGAATGCCGTAGCCCAGAGGGGCCAGACAGGCACCCTTTCCCAGAGAAAGAACATTTTCAGTAGGGAAGAGCTTCTCTGTTATGAATAATACTTCTCTTCTCTTTCAGAAGGGAAGAGCTTCTCTGTTATGAATAATACTTCTCTTCTCTTTCAGTAGGGAAGAGCTTCTCTGTTATGAATGACCACACATACTTCTCTTCTCTTTCAGAAGCGAAAAGCTTCTCTGTTATGAATAATACTTCTCTTCTCTTTCAGAAGGGAAGAGCTTCTCTGTTATGAATGACCACACACTTCGTCAACCATTTTGAAAAGAAGGTCGATGACATCCGATCCTCGTTTGCTAAGTCAAACGACACCGCTGGTTCTGCTCACACTGCCCTACCCTATGCTCTGACCTCTTTCTCCCCCTCTCTCCAGATGAAATCTCGCGTCTTGTGACGGCCGGCCGCCCAACAACCTGCCCGCTTGACCCTATCCCCTCCTCTCTTCTCCAGACCATTTCCGGAGACCTTCTCCCTTACCTCACCTCGCTCATCAACTCATCCCTGACCGCTGGCTACGTCCCTCCCGTCTTCAAGAGAGCGAGAGTTGCACCCCTTCTGAAAAAACCTACACTCGATCCCTCCGATGTCAACAACTACAGACCAGTATCCCTTCTCTCTTTTTCTCTCCAAAACTCTTGAGCGTGCCGTCCTTGGCCAGCTCTACCGCTATCTCTCTCAGAATGACCTTCTTGATCCAAATCAGTCAGGTTTCAAGACTAGTCATTCAACTGAGACTGCTCTTCTCTGTATCACGGAGGCGCTCCGCACTGCTAAAGCTAACTCTCTCTCCTCTGCTCTCATCCTTCTAGACCTATCGGCTGCCTTCGATACTGTGAACCATCAGATCCTCCTCTCCACCCTCTCCGAGTTGGGCATCTCCGGCGCGGCCCACGCTTGGATTGCGTCCTACCTGACAGGTCGCTCCTACCAGGTGGCGTGGCGAGAATCTGTCTCCTCACCACGCGCTCTCACCACTGGTGTCCCCAGGGCTCTGTTCTAGGCCCTCTCTTATTCTCGCTATACACCAAGTCACTTGGCTCTGTCATAACCTCACATGGTCTCTCCTATCATTGCTATGCAGACGACACACAATTAATCTTCTCCTTTCCCCTTCTGATGACCAGGTGGCGAATCGCATCTCTGCATGTCTGGCAGACATATCAGTGTGGATGACGGATCACCACCTCAAGCTGAACCTCAGCAAGACGGAGCTCCTCTTCCTCCCGGGAAGGACTGCCCGTTCCATGATCTCGCCATCACGGTTGACAACTCCATTGTGTCCTCCTCCCAGAGCGCTAAGAACCTTGGCGTGATCCTGGACAACACCCTGACGTTCTCAACTAACATCAAGGCGGTGTCCCGTTCCTGTAGGTTCATGCTCTACAACATCCGCAGAGTACGACCCTGCCTCACACAGGAAGCGGCGCAGGTCCTAATCCAGGCACTTGTCATCTCCCGTCTTGATTACTGCAACTCGCTGTTGGCTGGGCTCCCTGCCTGTGCCATTAAACCCCTACAACTCATCCAGAACGCCGCAGCCCGTCTGGTGTTCAACCTTCCCAAGTTCTCTCACGTCACCCCGCTCCTCCGCTCTCTCCACTGGCTTCCAGTTGAAGCTCGCATCCGCTACAAGACCATGGTGCTCGCCTACGGAGCTGTGAGGGGAACGGCACCTCAGTACCTCCAGGCTCTGATCAGGCCCTACACCCAAACAAGGGCACTGCGTTCATCCACCTCTGGCCTGCTCGCCTCCCTACCACTGAGGAAGTACAGTTCCGCTCATCCCAGTCAAAACTGTTCGCTGCTCTGGCCCCCAATGGTGGAACAAACTCCCTCACGACGCCAGGACAGCGGAGTCAATCACCACCTTCCGGAGACACCTGAAACCCCACCTCTTCAAGGAATACCTAGGATAGGGTAAGTAAGGGTAGGTAATCCTTCTCCCCCCCAACAAGATTTAGATGCAAGTGGCTGTTCCACTGGTTGTCATAAGGTGTATGCACCAATTTGTAAGTCGCTCTGGATAAGAGCGTCTGCTAAATGACTTAAATGTAAATGTAAACATACTTCTCTTCTCTTTCAGAAGGGAAGAGCTTCTCTGTTATGAATAATACTTATCTTCTCTTTCAGAAGGGAAGAGCTTCTCTGTTATGAATGACCACACATACTTCTCTTCTCTTTCAGAAGGGAAGAGCTTCTCTGTTATGAATAATACTTATCTTCTCTTTCAGAAGGGAAGAGATTCTCTGTTATGAATGACCACACATACTTCTCTTCTCTTTCAGTAGGGAAGAGATTCTCTGTTATGAATGACCACACATACTTCTCTTCTCTTTCAGAAGGGAAGAGATTCTCTCTTATGAATGACCACACATACTTCTCTTCTCTTTCAGGCGCACTGCGCCCGGCCCGCCACAGGAGTCGCTGGTGCACGATGTTACAAGGATATCCCTACCGGCCAAGCCCTAGGCCAATTGTGTGTGGCCCCACGGACCTCCTGGTCGCGGACTGTTGCGACAGAGCCTGGGCGCGAACCCAGAGTCTCTGGTGGCACAGCTGGCAGTACAGCGCCCTTAACCACTGCGCCACTCGGGAGGCCCTCGCATTGCTCTTTTTCACTCTCTAGCTAGCATTCGTGCGCAAACACACACATACAAAAACACACCAACCTCTAAAACACACTCTTTAGGAAAGTCTGTCACCCAGTCAGAGACAATTAGTGGCTTCCAATAAATCAATATCTCGTTTTCAAGTGGTTGCGATAATATTGTAACTCACACAACACTGACATCAATATCCTGGGAGATTCGTTTCTGGGAGGCGGAAACTAAATTACACATTTTTATAGATTCATGAAGACCACTTGTACTTGTGTTGCTGTTGATTACACAAAAGTTAAATAAAAACAAATTGATAACACATACAGTGCCTTGCGAAAGTATTCGGCCCCCTTGAACTTTGCGACCTTTTGCCACATTTCAGGCTTCAAACATAACATCTTTGCTTCAAACAAAGCTCTTGTCTAAATGTTTGCATCTGAGGGGACTACCCGTAAAGTACCCTCCCCGTAACTGAACGTGTTGTGTGTTCTCAGCTCTCCAAATGATTTCTTTCTGGGTTTTGCAGAGAAATGAGAGGTAAGCAAGGTCACTGTAGGAGAGTTCAAAGTATTTCCTCATTCTGATTTAAAGGCTACAGCAAGGCTTTGATGTATCTTGGTCTGTTAACTCAAAGGAATTGAGCTTGAGGTCTTTGACCTTGACCCACTAGAATTACTGCAGTGTAATCTTACGAAAGAAGTGAGACAGAATGAGCCTACTTTGCAGCCATCAGAAAACACAGGAAGAAAAGTTGAAATGGTTGAATTTGTTACCGTTTTTTTCTCCACTATACAGGCTTAGTTGTTATATCCACGTGAATGCTTAAGAAAGGTGAAGCCTTAACCCATTACCAGTGTCTTCCAGAAGACACCCTGAGTATCAAGTGAACATTTCTGGTTTTGTCTTTCTTTTTTACTCACTCTGGAGGGAGGGGGGGGGGGGCAGCCCACTTTTCTTGTGTGGCAATCCTAGGAGTATGAGCACCACCACTTCTCAGTTATGTGGAGAAAAGTTTTCCATTGGGCGAAAAGAGGGGGAAGAACAGAGGGGATGCAAGTAGGAATGAGAAGGAGGACAGAAGGAGAGACAAGATAAGGCAGACAAGGAGGAGGTATAAGGTTTCTGTTCTACACATCCTCAGGACCGAAAGCCTTTATTGTTCTCTCCGGTGTTCCTCCCCACAGGTGTTTCTGTGACGGACAGATGAGTCCAGAGGGCTCGATGGGGACGTGTGGCTGAATAATAATTTATTGATTTGTCTAATGACGGAATGGATGACTGTTTAACAGAGGTGATAAATAACCTTGCCTGTGGCCTGTAGATTTGAGTTTGTCCTCAAGTTAATGCTAAAGCTTAAAGATGGAATCTGGTGAAACTGCCACATCCGTTTGGGCTATTACAACAACAAAGACGTTACTGCAAACAACAAACACTGTTTTTTGCCCCTCAGACAAAACTGCACGCGTGGTAGAACAGAACATTATGTACAGAATGTTTTTTACCACGCTCCTCCTCTCCATTTGGAAGCTCCTCCTCTCCGTTTGGAAGCTCCTCCTCTCCATTTGGAAGCTCCTCCTCTCCATTTGGAAGCTCCTCCTCTCCGTTTGGAAGCTCCTCCTCTCCGTTTGGAAGCTCCTCCTCTCCATTTGGAAGCTCCTCCTCTCCATTTGGAAGCTCCTCCTCTCCGTTTGGAAGCTCCTCCTCTCCATTTGGAAGCTCCTCCTCTCCATTTGGAAGCTCCTCCTCTCCTTTGGAGGCCTCCTCTCCATTTGGAAGCTCCTCCTCTCCGTTTAGAAGCTCCTCCTCTCCGTTTGGAAGCTCCTCCTCTCCATTTGGAAGCTCCTCCTCTCCGTTTAGAAGCTCCTCCTCTCCGTTTAGAAGCTCCTCCTCTCCGTTTGGAAGCTCCTCCTCTCCATTTGGAAGCTCCTCATCTCCGTTTGGAAGCTCCTCCTCTCCGTTTGGAAGCTCCTCCTCTCCATTTGGAAGCTCCTCCTCTCCGTTTAGAAGCTCCTCCTCTCCATTTAGAAGCTCCTCCTCTCCGTTTGGAAGCTCCTCCTCTCCATTTGGAAGCTCCTCCTCTCCGTTTAGAAGCTCCTCCTCTCCATTTGGAAGCTCCTCCTCTCCATTTGGAAGCTCCTCCTCTCCGTTTGGAAGCTCCTCCTCTCCATTTGGAAGCTCCTCCTCTCCGTTTGGAAGCTCCTCCTCTCCGTTTGGAAGCTCCTCACCTCCGTTTAGTCAACAAAACAAAAACCATAACAAAGGCGCTGGGGTGAACAGGGACGCTGTTTCCCCTAATGCAGACTCCATCTTTAATTGGTGAAACTGTCCATTTGGGATAGTACAATAACAAAGAAGTCACTACAAAACCATAAACACTGTTTTTTTCTCCTCAGACATCACTGCGTGATCAACCTTTTTACCACACTGTGCAGATGCTCCTCTTTTCAGTTTTCCTCCATTTCATGAACAAAACAAACAAAAAATAACAAAGGCTGTGGGGCGAAGAGTGGTGCTGTTCCCCTTAATGCAGATTCCAGATTGAAGCTTCACTGGCTATAATAGTATTGTTTATTAGATGTGTAAAGGAGGTGGTTTACTGTGTTAGCCTGCTGAGCTTAAAGCGCAACTGAAGGCAATAAACAACTTATCTGATCCAAAACGGCCTATGTGGCATCCTTATTATTCAGAAACATTTATTCTAGTGTCAAAATTTACTACAAAGTGTAAATAGGATAAAATGTTTCATAAAGTCAGTCTCATCCAAAACTGAGTTTTGTATGTGACTTTGTCATTACTAACTGGTTTTGATTTCGACAAGGCTCACTTGCCCACTAACACAGGATACACAGCTGCATTGATTGCTCTCTATCCAATCCTACTGCAGAACACACAGACAATGAGACAAACCTGCCCAGCAGTGCAGCGGGTCGGACTTGGTTTACATAAGACAACACATTGCTAGATGTACAATTGGGTGAATAAAACCTCCTCAGTAAAAACTTCCTTGAGTTATCTTAGATTCCTTCTGACTATTTAGGAGAAATAACACTATTTCACCACCAGATGTGAAATTGTAATTCCACATGTGAAAGTGAGATTTCAACATGCAGAGTTTATCATATGTGAAACTGCATATCTGATTTTCATATGTGAAAGCGCAAGTTTGACAGGTCGTTTTTTTAAGGGAGTACTGGCTTTGTTCCTACGGTTTGTCATGAGACAAACATCAGTAACTGCCACATCAAATCACATCCCCAAGACTGAAATAGTTTTTGTTTAATGAGCAACAGAGTGGCACTGCATCTCAGTGCTAGAGGCATCACTACAGACCCAGGTTCGATTCCAGGCTGTATCACAACCGGCGGAGATTGGGAGTCCCATAGGGCTGAGCACAATTGGCCCAGTGTCTTCCGGGTAAGGGTTTGGCCGGGGTAGGGTTTGGCTGGGTAGGGTTTGGCCGGGGTAGGGTTTGGCCGGGGTAGGGTTTGGCCGGGGTAGGGTTTGGCTGGGTAGGGTTTGGCCGGGGTAGGGTTTGGCTGGGTAGGGTTTGGCTGGGTAGGGTTTGGCCGGGGTAGGGTTTGGCTGGGTAGGGTTTGGCCGGGGTAGGCCGTCATTGTAAATAAAAATTTGTTCTTAACTGACTTGCCTAGTTAAATAAAGGTTGAATTAAACAATGTAAAAACACATGCAAATCGGTGCGTTCAGTCACTCTTTCAGCCCAGGCATTAGCTGGCTCAGGGAGCTTATGCAAGGCTTCAGGTCTCTCATTTGGGATGGGTAGGACTATGTGTTACGGAGGGGATTCCATGCACCACACTTGCTTGATGAGTCACCTTGTCTGAGACCTGGAGACTTGAGTAAACTCCCCAAGCTAGCTAATGGCTAGGCTTTAGCTCGGAGGCTATTGCAGTCTTGTGGCATGCAGGAGACTCGGATTCGAACCCAGTCACAGGGGGGAAGTATTTGAGTATTTCAACTCATTGGTAACTGTATAACTGATGAAGAACATGGGGTTTCAAACATAAACATTAACACACTGTCTGGTTTGGTAAATAGACATTTTTATTTTCTACACATCCAAGACCAAGCTGTGAGGTCTAAAGTAAGTGTGAGATGTGTCAATAGCAATCTGATAAATCTATACATTTTCTGTCTACAAACATGTTGAATATTCAGATGTGTTTGACACTGAGTCAAAGCAGATGTAGTGATGTCTAATTTAACAGAGATTAGCTTCTGTTTAGGATGTCAGGTTTAAAATAGCATAGATGAGCTAATGATTATACATGCACCCAATGTGTTCCAATCAATCAAAACGGATAACAGGCTGCTCGAGATGAGGAAGGATGATTTTTAAATTAGAATTGTTCTTTGTGACGGACCAGACCGTGAGGTCGTGCTGAACTTTTCAGGTTAGCTGCTAGTTAGCAGGAGAGAATAAATGTGGTTTGTTTTAATTGGTAAATGATACATACAATAGCCTACCAACACACTGCTGCTATACACAGACAGGAATGGAGAGTGTGGTCTTCTGGGATAGAACAAAGAGGAGGAGGATGTTATTGAGGAAATATGGAAGAGATCAGGTGAGGAAATAGGAGGTGTGGGGCCGCTGTATGAGGGATGATGGGAAAAAGGTGTTAATAGAGAGAAAAATATTAGGAGTTGTTGGGGGAAAAGGAGAGGAGAGAAGTGAAAAAATAAAGAACACTGGTTGTACAGTATGTTCTTGCTTCTGTTGCACGCTACACTTGAATAAAGTATCATTTTAAATGAAAGTTATATATTAGGTTTGTTTAAGTGGTAATTAAGGTATTTTTTTTACACTTCAGAAAGAGCTAATATCTTCAATGTGATAGATCAGCTCTTGATTAAATCTCTTCAGCCTGGTTCTTGGAAAGCAACTGATGGTTCCTGGTTTTCCAAGTAATTCTCTGTTTTTCCCACTGCCCTCACTGTCTTTGTGTTTCAAACATGAGCTGGTCCGAGGTGTCGTGTCGCACTCGACGACAGTTGCTATCCATTGGAGCTCTGCGATTGGTTGCCCAAAATTCTGCGGCGGGGCTTAGTGAAGGGTCCATTCAACTGAAAAGGCCATGGGGTTTCAAACATCATCAACATTAACACAATGTCTGTTCTGGTGAATAGAAATGTGATTTATATTTTCTACTCATCCAAGAACAGGCTGTGTCTAAAGAACATGAGAGACGTGTCAATAGCAATCTGATGTCTATTCATTTCCTTTCTACGAACATGTTGTTACCTCAGTTGCATGATACATTTGGATAAAGTAATTTTTTTGTTGTTTAAGTGGTAATAAAAAATGTAAGTGGTATTATAAAAGATTATTGCATGAAATTAGGCCATTTTTTCCCTGAACAGGCAAATGACAGTTTCCAGGTTCCCACCTCATTGCTTTCACCAATCTAACCATGTCAGGATCAGATCGGGTCATCAAAAGAAGGAAGTAGCACTATCACACATGCACCCAATTTGTTCCAATCACTCTCAAAATGGCTGACGGGCTGCTTGAGAGGATCAAGGATGATTTGAAATTGTTCTTTGTGATGGAGCAGACCGTGAGGTCGTGATTAACTTTTCAGGTTAGCTGTTAGTTAGCAGGAGAGGGTATGTAGTTTGTTTTAATTGGAAATCGCATATACAATAGCCTACATACACACTGTTACACATAATCAAGAATGGGAATGTATTTTGGGAGAGAAAAAGAGGGTATGTATGTGATGGAGGAAATATGGAAGAGGTCATGTGTCACGTGAGGAAATGGGAGGTGTGAGGGATGATGGGAAAAAGGAGATGATAGAGAGAAAAAGATAAGGAGAGGAGAGAGGTGATCAAATACTGGCTGTACACAGAGACATGTGTGATGGTGTGTGTGTGTGTGTGGTGTCAATATTTTCTATGTGTGTGTGTTCCAGGTTTCTACCATGTGACTAATAACATAAGATAATCTAATCCTAAAAGGGTTCTTCAGCTGTCCCTCTAGGATAAACCTTTGAATAACCCTTTTTGTTTCCAGGTAGAACTATTTTGGGTTCCAAGTACAACCTTCTGAGTAAAGGGTTCCACATAACTCAAAAGGGTTCTACCTGGAACTAAAAAGGGTTATTCAAAGGTTTATCCTATGGGGACAGCTGAAGAACTTTAGGATTAGATTAGATTAGATTATGTTATTAGTCACATGGTCGCAATATATATATATATATACACAGTACCAGTCAAACATTTGGACAGGTCTACTCATTCAAGGCCTTTTCTTTATCTTTAGAATTTTCTACAGTGTAGAATAATATTGAAGACATCAACACAAAACTATGAAATAGCGCATATAGAATCATGTAGTAACCGAAAAATATATTTTATATTTGAGATTCTTCAAAATAGCCACCCTTTGCCTTGATGACAGCTTTGCACACTCTGCACTCTCAACCAGCTTCACCTGGAATGCTTTTCCAACAGTCTTGAAGGAGTTCCAACATATGCTGAGCACTTGTTGGCTGCTTTTCCTTCACTCTGCGGTCCAACTCATCCCAAACCATCTCAATTGGGTTGAGGTCAGGTGATTGTGGAGGCCAGGTCATCTGATGCAGCACTCCATCACTCTCCTTCTTGGTCAAATAGCCCTTACATAGCCTGAGAGTGTGTTGGGTCATTGTCCTGTTGAAAAACAAATTATAGTTCTACTAAGCGCAAACTATAAGGAATGGCGTATCGCTGCAGAATGCTGTGGTAGCCATGTTGGTTATGTGTGCCTTGAATTATAAATAAATCACTGACAGTGTCACCAGCAAAGCACCCCCACACCATCACACCTCGTCCTCCATGCGTCATGGTGGGACCCACACATGCAGAGATCATCTGTTCACCTACTCTGCGTCTCACAAAGACACGGTGGTTGGAACCAAAAATCTCAAATTTGGACTCATCAGATCAATGGACAGATTTCCACAAGACTAATGTTCATTACTCGTGTTTCTTGGACCAAGCAAATCTCTTATTATTATGTTTTAAATGACCTTCAAATCTTAAAGTAATAATGGACTGTCTTTTCTCTTTGCTTTTTTGAGCTGTTCTTGCCATAATATGGATGCAAGGGTTCAAATCAAATCAAAATTGATTTGTCACATACACATGGTTAGCAGATGTTAATGCGAGTGTAGCGAAATGCTTGTGCTTCTAGTTATTATATTAGGTAACATTGTTTAAAGTGGCTAGTGATATATTTGACATCATTTCCCATCAATTCCCATTATTAAAGTGGCTGGAGTTGAGTCAGTGTGTAACTTTTGCTAGACGTTCTTGTTAAATGCCGACCAACCATCCTACTTTAATTTTTGCATTTATAAATGTTCTGTCTCCTGTAACCATACCAAACGTAACATATCATACTAATTTGCAAGTCCCGGATTTACATTTACTATGTTACGCCTAGTCTATGAGACCAGGCTGGGAGAAGTGTTGAAGGAAAACTTGAATGGCTATTCAGAGAAGAATCGCGTTGTTGGTTGCACATTTTATATCAAAAGCTTGGAAGATGGGACAACACAAGTTGTAGAACTGAAAGGTTTTTGTTTGATTAAAATATTTGTTCATTTCAGTAGGAATGCAAATGGGTGTGTATGTGTTTGTATGTGTGTGTGTATGTATGCATGTTTGTATGTATAAAGTTACGTATGTACAGTATGTATGGACGGGTATGCATATGTAAGTATGTTCATTTTCTTTGGATACAGCAAATACAGTGTCCATGTGGGATGGGCATCATGAAGATGAATGACACAATAATAAATAAAATAAAACATCTAATCACATACAAACACACAATAAATACATTGCTGGAGACAAAAGGAGGAACAAACAATGAATGAGGATGACGAGCCATGGTGAGAGAAGGAAGGGGATGGATAGAAGAATTCAGAAGACTAAAAGAACATATTGGCAGTCCAACAACCTTTGATAGGTTGTGGCAGCCACTTGCCCTCTGTCACAATCTATGATGCCCATCATTAATCATTGTCTTTCCTGAGGTCAGTTATGACAGCAGAGGGCTAAAGAGTCCTCCTCTTGGGTAGCTTGGTTCCCATTTACAATGTGAACAATGTGCTTCCGTTCAACATGTTAATGATGCCCTTGAGGAGCGGTGCATGTGTGTGTGTGTGTGTGTGTGTGTGTGTGTGTGTGTGTGTGTGTGTGTGTGTGTGTGTGTGTGTGTGTGTGTGTGTGTGTGTGTGTGTGTGTGTGTGTGTGTGTGTGTGTGTGTGTGTGTGTGTGTGTGTGTGAGTGAGTGAGTGAGTGAGTGAGTGAGTGTGAGTGAGTGAGTGAGTGGTGAGTGAGTGAGTGAGTGAGTGAGTGAGTGAGTGTGTGTGTGTGTGTGTGTGTGTGTGTGTGTGTGTGTGTGTGTGTGTGTGTGTGTGTGTGTGTGAGCGTATGTGTGTGTTTGTGAGCGTATGTGTGTGTGTGTGTTTGTGAGCGTATGTGTGTGTGCGTGAGAGAAAAATAGAGAGAGAGTGAGTGAAATTGTGGCATATTTAAAGAGATCCTAAGACACACATTTTTAGCTTGGCTTTTCCTCAGGGTGCATTTTTTGTCTTTCAGTTTTTATTGTTATTCTTTTGTTTTTTCCATCCTCTTATGTTTGTTGTGTGGTAAATATTTCTTTTTTTATTTTCGTTGTTTGCTATATAATTAAAGTTAGATTTGATTTGATAGGGTTGAAAGCTACTGGTAATTTACAAAAGTTACCGAAATCTTCAGTAATTTTGGTAATTAACAGAAAATCTATGGAAATCTAATGTAACTTTTGCAATTTATACTTGAATAACATTTTTTTAAAACATTTATTCATTTTATTAAAGGTTTTAAAAAATATAATCAATTTGACTCAAAATTCCATGATGTGCATGCAGTAAGGCATTGTTGGCAGAATAGATGGATGCAGTTCGATGCATGATTAATATAATTCACCAATACATTTCTTGGTAGTCCAACATATACTGCAATCAGGTTGTATATCACAGCTGGACTGGTACACTGTTTGCAGCCCCCACTCATTCAGGATGCACTGTTTGTTTCAATTACTCAATATTTTAAACAAAAAACGGCCGACTGTAACTAAGGCTGGGAATGTCAATACAATCAAACTAGCAAGGGCAATGATCACAAGTTAGTCACAACGTGGCTAATAGGCTAGCACACATGTGTCAAACAAGGCCTGCGTGCCAAAAAGGACACACAGCGAGTATAATTAGTCAACAGTTGAGTGATCTACTTTATGAAACAACAGCTTGATGTCTTGATGTCTTTGAATTCAACTTCAATTGTGCTGCTTTCGTGTGTCCTGTTTACAGTGCGCAGCAGAGGAAAGTGTACAGACATATGCCACAGTCTTAGCTAGGCTACTGAAATATTGCAGCCCGGCTTCGGTTTTAATGCTTGACAATGAATAACCCAAAAACACCATGCAAAAGAGACACATGTAGGCCTATTACAGCAGCATTTGAGCAGAATCCTGCCTACTCAACTACAACTTGCAGACTTGTTTACATGTTGAGGGGTTTTGTGCGCTTTACCTGACAACTTTACGTTTTTACTTTTTAATTACCGTTTATATTTTTAATTTTTCCCTCACTCAACTTTTTTTCATTCAACTTTTTCACTCCTGACGCTTTATCTGGACGTGGTTCGTCAGGACCTCCAACAGCCGAAGCTAAGTAGTAACATTAACATGATGCTTTATCTGGACGTGGTTCGTCAGGACCTCCAACAGCCGAAGCTAAGTAGTAACATTAACATGATGGTTTATCTGGACGTGGTTCGTCAGGACCTCCAACAGCCGAAGCTAAGTAGTAACATTAACATGATGGTTTATCTGGACGTGGTTCGTCAGGACCTCCAACAGCCGAAGCTAAGTAGTAACATTAACATGATGCTTTATCTGGATGTGGTTCGTCAGGACCTCCACCAGCCGAAGATAAGTAGTAACATTAACATGATGCCTTCTACAGTGCCTTGCGAAAGTATTCGCCCCCCTTGAACTTTGCGACCTTTTGCCACATTTCAGGCTTCAAACATAAAGATATAAAACTGTATTTTTTTGTGAAGAATCAACAACAAGTGGGACACAATCATGAAGTGGAACGACATTTATTGGATATTTCAAACTTTTTTAACAAATCAAAAACTGAAAAATTGGGCGTGCAAAATTATTCAGCCCCCTTAAGTTAATACTTTGTAGTGCCACCTTTTGCTGCGATTACAGCTGTAAGTCGCTTGGGGTATGTCTCTATCAGTTTTGCACATTGAGAGACTGAAATTTTTTCCCATTCCTCCTTGCAAAACAGCTCAAGCTCAGTGAGGTTGGATGGAGAGCATTTGTGAACCGCAGTTTTCATTTCTTTCCACAGATTCTCGATTGGATTCAGGTCTGGACTTTGACTTGGCCATTCTAACACCTGGATATGTTTATTTTTTAACCATTCCATTGTAGATTTTGCTTTATGTTTTGGATCATTGTCTTGTTGGAAGACAAATCTCCATCCCAGTCTCAGGTCTTTTGCAGACTCCATCAGGTTTTCTTCCAGAATGGTCCTGTATTTGGCTCCATCCATCTTCCCATCAATTTTAACCATCTTCCCTGACCCTGCTGAAGAAAAGCAGGCCCAAACCATGATGCTGCCACCACCATGTTTGACAGTGGGGATGATGTGTTCAGGGTGATTAGCTGTGTTGCTTTTACGCCAAACATAACGTTTTGCATTGTTGCCAAAAAGTTCAATTTTGGTTTCATCTGACCAGAGCACCTTTTTCCACATGTTTGGTGTGTCTCCCAGGTGGCTCGTGGCAAACTTTAAACAATACTTTTTATGGATATCTTTAAGAAATGGCTTTCTTCTTGCCACTCTTCCATAAAGGCCAGATTTGTGTAATATACGACTGATTGTTGTCCTATGGACAGAGTCTCCCACCTCAGCTGTAGATCTCTGCAGTTCATCCAGAGTGATCATGGGCCTCTTGGCTGCATCTCTGATCAGTCTTCTCCTTGTATGAGCTGAAAGTTTAGAGGGACGGCCAGGTCTTGATAGATTTGCAGTGGTCTGATACTCATTCCATTTCAATATTATCGCTTGCACAGTGCTCCTTGGGATGTTTAAAGCTTGGGAAATGTTTTTGTATCCAAATCCGGCTTTAAACTTCTTCACAACAGTATCTCGGACCTGCCTGGTGTGTTCCTTGTTCTTCATGATGCTCTCTGCGCTTTTAACGGACCTCTGAGACTATCACAGTGCAGGTGCATTTATACGGAGACTTGATTACACACAGGTGGATTGTATTTATCATCATTAGTCATTTAGGTCAACATTGGATCATTCAGAGATCCTCACTGAACTTCTGGAGAGAGTTTGCTGCACTGAAAGTAAAGGGGCTGAATAATTTTGCACGCCCAATTTTTCAGTTTTTGATTTGTTAAAAAAGTTTGAAATATCCAATAAATGTCGTTCCACTTCATGATTGTGTCCCACTTGTTGTTGATTCTTCACAAAAAAATACAGTTTTATATCTTTATGTTTGAAGCCTGAAATGTGGCACAAGGTCGCAAATTTCAAGGGGGCCGAATACTTTCGCAAGGCACTGTAATTGCAGTCGCTGTACTCATAATATACAGGAGAACGATCACCTTATGGTGTAAGCCCAGCTTCAGACGCAATCGTTAGGCACGGGTAATTTCAGTGTAGGAAAGGATGAAACAGCATCTGTGCCACCAGTAAGTACAGATAGTAACATTAGTATAAATCCCCTCGCACGGTCCCCTCGCAACTTTCTCATGGCTTCTGGAGGGAAATGCTGTAGGAATGCTCAACCGGTGTTGCTCATTCAGCCGACAGAAACTTTCAACCAGTTTTCCCCATTAAGCGAGTCGGAGTCTGAGGCCGAGCCTTCTCTTGTCTCTACTCCTCCCGTTACGGGGTCTGAGACGCCGAAGCCTCCCACCATTAGCTCTGACGAATTGAAAACCCTAGTCATTGGCGACTCCATTACCCGCAGTATTAGACTTAAAACGAATCATCCAGCGATCATACACTGTTTACCAGGGGGCAGGGCTACCAACGGTAAGGCTAATCTGAAGATGGCTAAAGCTAAAACTGGGCGAGTGTAGAGAGTATAGAGATATTGTTTTCCACGTCGGCACCAACGATGTTAGGATGAAACAGTCAGAGGTCACCAAGCGCAACATAGCTTCAGCGTGTAAATCAGATGTGAAAGAAAGATGTGTCTGCATCAAGTAATTGTCTCTGGCCCCCTCCCAGTTATGGGGAGTGATGAGCTCTACAGCAGAGTCTCACAACTCCATCACTAGTTGAAAACTGTTTTCTGCCCCTCCCAAAATATATAATTTGTAGATAATTGGCCCTCTTTCTGGGACTCACCCACAAACAGGACCAAGCCTGACCTGCTGAGGAGTGACGGACTCCATCCTAGCTGGAGGGGTGCTCTCATCTTATCTACCAATATAGACAGGGCTCTAACTCCTCTAGCTCCACAATGAAATAGGGTGCAGGCCAGGCAGCAGGCTGTTAGCCAGCCTGCCAGCTTAGTGGAGTCTGCCACTAGCACAGTCAGTGTAGTCAGCTCAGCTATCCCCATTGAGACCGTGTCTGTGCCTCGACCTAGGTTGGGCAAAACTAAACATGGCGGTGTTCGCCTTAGCAATCTCACGAGGATAAAGACCTCCTCCATTCCTGCCATTTTTGAAAGAGATCGTGATACCTCACATCTCAAAATAGGGCTACTTAATGTTAGATCCCTTACTTCAAAGGCAGTTATGGTCAATGAGCTAATCACTGATCATAATCTTGATGTGATTGGCCTGACTGAAACATGGCTTAAGCTTGATGAATTTACTGTGTTAAATGAGGCCTCACCTCCTGGTTACACTAGTGACCATATCCCACGTGCATCCCGCAAAGGCGGAGGTGTTGCTAACATTTACGATAGCAAATTTCAATTTATAAAACAAAAAATGATGTTTTCGTCTTTTGAGCTTCTAGTCATGAAATCTATGCAGCCTCCTCAATCACTTTTTATAGCTACTGTTTACAGGCCTCCTGGGCCATATACAGCGTTCCTCATTGAGTTCCCTGAATTCCTATCGGACCTTGTAGTCATAGCAGATAATATTCTAATTTTTGGTAACTTTAATATTCACATGGAAAAGTCCACAGACCCACTCCAAAAGGCTTTTGGAGCCATCATCGACTCAGTGGGTTTTGTCCAACATGTCTCTGGACCTGCTCACTGTCACAGTCATACTCTGGACCTAGTTTTGTCCCAAGGAATAAATGTTGTGGATCGTAATGTTTTTCCTTATAATCCTGGACTATCGGACCACCATTTTATTACGTTTGCAATTGCAACAAATAATCTGCTCAGACCCCAACTAAGGAGCATCAAAAGTCGTGCTATAAATTCACAGACGACACAAAGATTCCTTGATGCCCTTCCAGACTCCCTCTGCCTACCCAAGGACGTCAGAGGACAAAAATCAGTTAACCACCTAACTGAGGAACTCAATTTAACCTTGCCCTAGATGCATACCCTAGATGCAGTTGCACCCCTAAAAACTAAAAACATTTCTCATAAGAAACTAGCTCCCTAGTATACAGAAAATACCCGAGCTCTGAATCAAGCTTCCATAAATTTGGAACGGAAATGGCGCCACACCAAACTGGAAGTCTTCCGACTAGCTTGGAAAGACAGTACCGTGCAGTACCGAAGAGCCCTTACTGCTGCTCGATCATCCTATTTTTCTAACTGAATTGAGAAAAATAAGAACAATCCAAAATGTATTTTTGATATTGTTGCAAAGCTAACTAAAAAGCAGCATTCCCCAAGTGAGGATGGCTTTCACTTCAGCAGTAATAAATTCATTAACTTCTTTGAGGAAAAGATCATGATTATTGGAAAGCAAATTACGGACTCCTCTTTAAATCTGCGTATTCCTTCAAAGCTCAGTTGTCCTGAGTCTGCACAACTCTGCCAGGACCTAAGATCAAGAGAGACACTAAAGTGTTTTAGTACTATATCTCTTGACACAATAAATCCTGGGGCTGTAAATGAACAGATATGAATAACATTTAACATTGCTAAAATGCTGTCAGTTCCATTTAAATTTGAGCCAGTTTGCTACAGCAGGAAAATAATCCTGCAGCAACAGGAAATGTGAATTATTATTTGGATTATAATTAACATTTTTGTAGGGGTTGATGCAGTACATTTTTGTAAGGGAAAATCAAGTCTGGAATTTCTATGTGGAAATTACAAACTTCAGAAGCCTTTTTAAACCTCAGATACAGTACAAGCTCTACTTTTCCTGCAACCGGATGACAGAATGAAGATCCTACATCTGTATTATATGTGTCCATATTGTCCATGACTTTCTAGTAGATCGACCACATGGTTCAAGAGAAAATAGCCTAATTAATCATTAAGAAATAATTAAATCAAATGTGGCATTATTTTCAATTCAGAGTCAAAGATAGCTCAAAAGAAAACCAAGGGTTAGATCTATCTGAGCTCATTCAGATGAGAAATCAGGCCTGGTCCAAAGCAATGAAAACTGGCTCTATAGTGACTGGCAATCTTTCAGACAATTGAGAAACAGATGTACTATCTCGACTAAGAAAACTAACTCGAGCTACTTATCTCTGACTCTACGAATGATCCTTCTACATTTTGGAAAACAGTAAATGCACTGATGCTTGAAAATTCCTCTTATTCCCTGACTAAGCAAGTTCTCTCTGACTGGCATCATAACTGAGAAGAAGGGATAAGTGAGACTTTAATCATCATTTTATTTTGGCAGGCTTTTTATTTGAGATAAATGGTGGTTTAATTGACCCTGTTCAGTCAATCAACTGCTCTTCCCTCTGCCAGCCTCTAGCTGTCATGACGTTTAACCCATCAACTGCTCTTCCCTCTGCCAGCCTCTAGCTGTCATGACGTTTAACCCATCAACTGCTCTTCCCTCTGCCAGCCTCTAGCTGTCATGACGTTTAACCAATCAACTGCTCTTCCCTCTGCCAGCCTCTAGCTGTCATGACGTTTAACCAATCAACTGCTCTTCCCTCTGCCAGCCTCTAGCTGTCATGACGTTTAACCAATCAACTGCTCTTCCCTCTGCCAGCCTCTAGCTGTCATGACGTTTAACCAATCAACTGCTCTTCCCTCTGCCAGCCTCTAGCTGTCATGACGTTCAACCCATCAACTTCTAAGAAATGTTTTTTTAAATTTCAACAATTTACTACTTGCAATGTGCTAAATGCCTTGCTTAAGATTGATGTAATAAAACTCCACTGGGGCAGATATGCTTGATCCATTTTTGCTGCAGCTCTCTGCCGCCCTGATCCTGAATCATTAACCCATATATTTAACCAAACTATTATATCTGGTACATATTTTTATATCTGGTACTATCCCTAAGATTTGGAAGGCAAACCATGTACAGTGCTCCCTCTTCACAAAGGTGGTGACTCTTGTGACCTAAATAATGATCACCCTATTTATAAGCGTTCTTGTCTAGCTAAATTATTGGCATCCATTCTTTCTTATCTTTGAAATGTATATCAGCCAGATTTTAGACCAATAGCACGATCTCTGCTGCATCCCTAGTTTTTATCTAACTAGGCAAGTCAGTTAAGAACAAATCTTATTTACAATGATGGCCAACACCAGCCAAACCCGGACGATGCTGGGACAATTGTGTGCCGCCATATGGGACTCCCAACCACAGCCAGGGTGATAAAGCTTGGATTCGAACCAGGGTGTCTAGGCTAGTTGACACCAGGTCTAGCACTGAGATGTTTTATTTTTTCATTTCACCTTTATTTAACCAGGTAGGCTAGTTGAGAACACCTTTATTTAACCAGGTAGGCTAGTTGAGAACACCTTTATTTAACCAGGTAGGCTAGTTGAGAACACCTTTATTTAACCAGGTATGCTAGTTGAGAACACCTTTATTTAACCAGGTAGGCTAGTTGAGAATATGTTCTCATTTGCAACTGTGACCTGGCCAAGATAAAGCAAAGCAGTTTGACACGTACAACAACAGAGTTACACAAACATGGAGTAAAACAAACATACAATCAATAATACAGTGGAAAAATATATAAACAGCATGTGCAAATGAGGTAGGATAAGAGAGGTAAGGCAATAAATAGGCCATGGTGGCGAAAGTGCAAGTAGAGATACTGGGGTGCAAAGGAGCAAGATTAATAAATAAATACAATATGGGGATGAGGTAGATTGGATGGGCTATTTACAGATGAGCTATGTGCAGTGATCTGTGAGCTGCTCTGACAGCTGGTGCTTAAAGCTAGTGAGGGAGGTAAGAGTCTCCAGCTTCAGAGATTTTTGCAGTTCGTTCCAGTCATTGGCAGTAGAGAACTGGAAGGAGAGGCGGCCAAAGGAAGAATTGGCTTTGGGGGTGACCAGCAAGATATACCTGCTGGAGCACGTGCTACAGGTGGGTGCTGCTATGGTGACCAGTGAGCTGAGATAAGGGGGGCTTTATCTAGCAGAAACTTGTAGATGACCTGGAGATGCAGGGCCTTAGACTGCTGCACCACTCGGGAGCCCAGCTATAAATGATATGGTTAAATGTATGGATAAAAAGCAACATTGTGCTGCCCTCTTCACTGACCTGTCAAAGACATTTGATACTGTTGATACTGCTCACTCACTGCTAATTCAAAGGCTTTAATCGATTGGCCTAGATCAGGCTGCATGCAACTGGTTTAAGAATGACTTGACAGATGGAACTCAATGTGTATCTACTGATGGTGTTAAATGAGGTTTCCTGGATATTATGAAAGGCTTCCTGCAGGAGTCGGTTCTGGGTCCTGTACTTTTTACTGCTTACATGAACAATATTGACTTGTCTGTAAAGAATTGTAACCTGCACTTGTATGCCGATGATACTGTTGTGTGCTATTGGTTGACCAGACGCCATCTGAACTATAGTCTGCCTTCATTGTATTACAGAAAACTTTATTGACCTGAAATGAGTATTGAATGCAGGTTAAACTAAGTATACATTGTTCTCTTGTGTATAAAAATCACTCTACTTTGGATTGTGTCCATATTGATTGTGTCCCTGCTTACAAATATCAAGGCATCTGGATAAAGGAAAAGCTGTCTTTAAAAAGCATATTGATGAGTCAGTTAAGAGGCTGAGAATAAACATGGGCTTCTATAGAAATAGGTCCTGGCACTCGCTAAATAGTAGAAAGCAGATTATTCAGTCAACGATCCTATCGGTCCTACACTATTGTGACATCATCTAAATGAACGTAGCTGCCACTTTATTAAAGCCGTTTAAAGCGACAGTTTTACTATTCATCACTGCATTCTCAACCAGAAAGTTGGTTGGCCCTCTTTGATGTCACATAGGTTGATACATTGCTATGTTTTCATATACAGCATAAAGCCGTTTCACAAAAGGTCCCACTGTACCTAACATCATTACTAAACTTTAGACAAGAGTTACCACAACGGGCTCAGGGATGGCCAACTCTGGAAATTCCTTTGGTCTCTACTGAGTTATCAGCTTTTAGTTTTCTTGCACCTTATTCGTGGAACAATCTTCAAAATGTTATTACATGTGATGTTTTGGTGCCCGTAGCGCAATTCAGAAAGATGATTGAGGAGATTATTACTGATGAATGTGATGTTTTGGTGCCCATAGGGCAAAGATGATTGAGGATCTTATTACTGATGAATGTGATGTTTTGGTGCCCATAGGGCAATTCAGAGGAAACTGATGATGTTTTTGAGGATCTTATTACTGATGAATGTGATGTTTTGTGCCCATAGGGCAATTCAGAAAGATGATTGAGGATCTTATTACTGATGAATGTGATGTTTTGGTGCCCATAGGGCAATTCAGAAAGATGATTGAGGATCTTATTACTGATGAATGTGATGTTTTGTGCCCATAGGGCAATTCAGAAAGATGATTGAGGATCTTATTACTGATGAATGTGATGTTTTGGTGCCCATGGGGCAATTCAGAAAGATGATTGAGGATCTTATTACTGATGAATGTGATGTTTTGGTGGGGCAATTCCTTATTACTGATGAATGTGATGTTTTGGGGCAATTCAGAAAGATGATTGAGGAGCTTATTACTGATGAATGTGATGTTTTGGTGCCTCTAGGGCAATTCAGAAATATGATTGAGGAGCTTATTACTGATGAATGTGATGTTTTGGTGCCCATAGGGCAATTCAGAAAGATGATAATTTCATCTTGTTTAATTATTTAATGTATTTTGCCACACAGAGGGCCATAGATGATTAGAGACACCTGTGATATTCTGAAGTACCCAAAGCAGCCACTAGATGTCCTGTGACAGATTACATAAAATCCTTGAAAGATAGCAAAATACTGGTAGTTTACTGGTAGACTTAGGTTTCCAGTAATATACCCTCCCTTTACACCCCTAGTCTGAGATGACTTTGCACATATTTCCCAAAGCGCTCTTTCTCTGTTGATCCTGAGTGATAGGTTGTCTCAATGTAATCCAGGTATGAAATTATCGAAAGGGGAGGAGGTAGAGGAGTAGAGGGAAGGGTAGGAGATGAGATGATGAAGGGGTGGAGAGGAGGGGAAAGGTGTGGAGAGGAGGGGAAGAGAGCAGAGCAGAGCAGAGCAGAGCAGAGCAGAGCAGAGAGGAAAGGATTCAAGGGGAGAGCCCTGAGTGGTTAATTATAACTGAAAGCAGTGCCCTTCTTTTTTATCTCACGTGTCTTTTCATCCTTCCTTTCTCCAGAGACAGACAGAGAGAAAGTACAGAGAGTGCCTCTGCTGGTGCTAGGACAAAAACCTCTCCCTCAACGTCAGCAAAACCAAGAAACTGATCGTAGACTACAGGAAATAGGGTGGAGGGAGGGTCAAGAGCTTCAAGTTCCTACGTGTCCACATCCAGAACAGTCATGAATGTACGGCAACCCCTCTTCTCTCTCATGAGACTGAAACGATTTGGCATGGCCCCTCAGATCCTTAGGAACTTTTACAACAGCACCACTGAGAGCATCCGGACTGGTTGTATGACTGTCTGGTATGGAAACTGCACGGCCCGCAACGGGACAGAGGGTGTTGCGGACAGCCCAACGAATCACTGGGGGCGAGCTCCCAGCCATCCAGGACATACATGCCAGTCACTGTCTGAGAAAGGCCTAAATAATTGCCAAAGATTCCAGCCACCCGAGACATGGACTGTTCTCCATGATCCTGTCCGGCAGGCGGCACCAGTGCAATCAAGGCTCAGGCAAAGAGTGATAAATACCTGGCCATAAGACTGTTAAATATCCAGGTTACAACACTCTATTTTCCCAGGGGGCAGTAGCAACCTTGTCCAGGTGCTGAGCCTGATTGATAAGGACACAGGTGATACCAATTAAGGTGATGGTCAGTCAGTGTCCCAGCTTGTGGAGGCTTGAGGCTGCTGGTTTAGTTTGGGCATGCCTGTGGTTTTATGTTTTGTATGTTTATTTTCATCACCATCTGAACAAATAAAGTCAAGACGGAGCTGGCACTGACCTCAGTAAGTTGCTGTCTCCTGAGCACATCCAACACAGTCCTCAAACGCTGATTTCTCACATAAATGCACACATTCATTCAGGTTACAGAGCACGTAACTAAGCCTGGGACCCATGGAAAATGTGAGTGTAACAATATCCGTAGGCTGGTTATTGGGTTCATAACAATTGGTTCAATTATTTATTGAATGAGCAGAAATTACACATGGTGTATGTACAGCTTCATTAAAGCACAAGAAGCAAACATATGTTAACACAGTCATTTTAAATATATTGTGTAACTACAAAACTCAAGTGATTGATTGACAGTAGCTATTGAATGATACATACAGTATGTGTGAAGTGTGTGTGCTTGGGTGTGTTTCTCTGCTACATCTAGTTCACAGTACCATTCTACAAAAGTACAGTATTTTTCAGACTGTCATTAAGATATTAGAGAGGTTATTTAACAGTAGTACAGTTACATTGCATGTCTCCCCATATTCCTTGACCTTATGGCATTTTTCTAAAATCCCTGCAGTTCTCAGATGCATGATTTCCATTCCCATGATATCTGCAGTAGAAACAGAGTTAGACTGGCCACTCTCTCAGAACCTAGAATCAGGAACAACAGAGTTAGACTGGCCACTCTCTCAGAACCTAGAATCAGGAACAACAGTGTTTGACTGGCCACTCTCTCAGAACCTAGAATCAGGAACAACAGAGTTAGACTGGCCACTATCTCAGAACCTAGAATCAGGAACAACAGTGTTTGACTGACCACTCTCTCAGAACCTAGAATCAGGAACAACAGAGTTAGACTGGCCACTCTCTCAGAACCTAGAATCAGGAACAACAGTGTTTGACTGACCACTCTCTCAGAACCTAGAATCAGGAACAACAGTGTTTGACTGACCACTCTCTCAGAACCTAGAATCAGGAACAACAGAGTTAGACTGGCCACTCTCTCAGAACCTAGAATCAGGAACAACAGAGTTAGACTGACCACTCTCTCAGAACCTAGAATCAGGAACAACAGAGTTAGACTGGCCACTCTCTCAGAACCTAGAATCAGGAACAACAGAGTTAGACTGGCCACTCTCTCAGAACCTAGAATCAGGAACAACAGTGTTTGACTGACCACTCTCTCAGAACCTAGAATCAGGAACAACAGAGTTAGACTGGCCACTCTCTCAGAACCTAGAATCAGGAACAACAGAGTTAGACTGACCACTCTCTCAGAACCTAGAATCAGGAACAACAGTGTTTGACTGGCCACTCTCTCAGAACCTAGAATCAGGAACAACAGTGTTTGACTGACCACTCTCTCAGAACCTAGAATCAGGAACAACAGAGTTAGACTGGCCACTCTCTCAGAACCTAGAATCAGGAACAACAGAGTTAGACTGACCACTCTCTCAGAACCTAGAATCAGGAACAACAGAGTTAGACTGGCCACTCTCTCAGAACCTAGAATCAGGAACAACAGAGTTAGACTGGCCACTCTCTCAGAACCTAGAATCAGGAACAACTGACCACTCTCTCAGAACCTAGAATCAGGAACAACAGTGTTTGACTGGCCACTCTCTCAGAACAGTGTTTGAGAATCAGGAACAACAGTGTTTGACTGACCACTCTCTCAGAACCTAGAATCAGGAACAACAGAGTTAGACTGGCCACTCTCTCAGAACCTAGAATCAGGAACAACAGTGTTTGACTGACCACTCTCCCAGAACCTAGAATCAGGAACAACAGAGTTAGACTGGCCACTCTCTCAGAACCTAGAATCAGGAACAACAGTGTTTGACTGGCCACTCTCTCAGAACCTAGAATCAGGAACAACAGAGTTAGACTGGCCACTCTCTCAGAACCTAGAATCAGGAACAACAGTGTTTGACTGGCCACTCTCTCAGAACCTAGAATCAGGAACAACAGTGTTTGACTGACCACTCTCTCAGAACCTAGAATCAGGAACAACAGAGTTAGACTGACCACTCTCTCAGAACCTAGAATCAGGAACAACAGAGTTAGACTGGCCAATCTCTCAGAACCTAGAATCAGGAACAACAGTGTTTGACTGACCACTCTCTCAGAACCTAGAATCAGGAACAACAGTGTTTGACTGACCACTCTCTCAGAACCTAGAATCAGGAACAACCGTGTTTGACTGGCCACTCTCTCAGAACCTAGAATCAGGAACAACAGTGTTTGACTGACCACTCTCTCAGAACCTAGAATCAGGAACAACAGTGTTTGACTGGCCACTCTCTCAGAACCTAGAATCAGGAACAACAGAGTTAGACTGGCCACTCTCTCAGAACCTAGAATCAGGAACAACAGAGTTAGACTGGCCACTCTCTCAGAACCTAGAATCAGGAACAACAGTGTTTGACTGGCCACTCTCTCAGAACCTAGAATCAGGAACAACCGTGTTTGACTGGCCACTCTCTCAGAACCTAGAATCAGGAACAACAGTGTTTGACTGGCCACTCTCTCAGAACCTAGAATCAGGAACAACAGAGTTAGACTGGCCACTCTCTCAGAACCTAGAATCAGGAACAACAGTGTTTGACTGGCCACTCTCTCAGAACCTAGAATCAGGAACAACAGTGTTTGACTGACCACTCTCTCAGAACCTAGAATCAGGAACAACAGAGTTAGACTGACCACTCTCTCAGAACCTAGAATCAGGAACAACAGAGTTAGACTGGCCAATCTCTCAGAACCTAGAATCAGGAACAACAGTGTTTGACTGACCACTCTCTCAGAACCTAGAATCAGGAACAACAGTGTTTGACTGACCACTCTCTCAGAACCTAGAATCAGGAACAACCGTGTTTGACTGGCCACTCTCTCAGAACCTAGAATCAGGAACAACAGTGTTTGACTGACCACTCTCTCAGAACCTAGAATCAGGAACAACCGTGTTTGACTGGCCACTCTCTCAGAACCTAGAATCAGGAACAACAGAGTTAGACTGGCCACTCTCTCAGAACCTAGAATCAGGAACAACAGTGTTTGACTGGCCACTCTCTCAGAACCTAGAATCAGGAACAACCGTGTTTGACTGGCCACTCTCTCAGAACCTAGAATCAGGAACAACAGAGTTAGACTGGCCACTCTCTCAGAACCTAGAATCAGGAACAACAGAGTTAGACTGGCCACTCTCTCAGAACCTAGAATCAGGAACAACAGTGTTTGACTGGCCACTCTCTCAGAACCTAGAATCAGGAACAACCGTGTTTGACTGGCCACTCTCTCAGAACCTAGAATCAGGAACAACAGTGTTTGACTGACCACTCTCTCTAATGGTCTGGGTGATTTAGTACTTTACCAGTTCAGTACCTTATCAGACTGTTTTCCTTACTCTGCTTTTGTTATTTTGAGGTTACAGAGACTACCTTGTAATCTTGTTTATCTCCCTAATAAACCTGTAGTTAACCTGATATTTTTAATCGGACAGACTTGTTTTGTGTTGTATTTACACCAGGGTAGTCAGTCTTTTTGGATATCTACCCACCTGTAGGTCTGCGAATTTGAAGTTAAAACCGCCAGGAGCATAGATACCAAGAAAAAGAGAACAATTTAATAAATAATACTAAAACCCTTCCAAAATTGCAATAATAATTCTATTTGATAGGTAAAGAATACACAAATATTGTTTCTCACACAAATGTATTGTTTCCCACACAAACTTCCCTTATTTACAAATGATGTATAAGTTTGGTTGTAAGGCCCCCCTCTTTCAACAACATTTCTGAGTACTCTGTTGGTTTTCAGGCTTCCTGGGAGCCACCAAGTCTGACAATAGGGAAAGCTCATGTCCTTCCACACTCAAAGGTGTGCTAACTGCTTCCTGTGTTGCGACATCTCCTTGAAGTTATAGAAGCTCAACCGTAGTTGGTGATGGCACTTCAGGGAGTCTTGGTTCATTTGATCTCAGGATCATTCTCCTTGGTAGCCCCAGTTGAGAGCCAAGTCTTAACATTGTTCTTTTCAAGTTCTGGGATGTAGGTGTAGTCCTTTGCTGTTTTCAATGTGAAGAAACCTTATTTTATAGTCTGAATGATAGAATAATATTTGAGTATTTTGTCTATTGAATTTAATTATCAGTGCAGACAATATTGACAATATAACGGCAATGACATGTATTATGACATAATATAAAAATATAACAGCGCTAACATGTGACTCATTATATATTGATTTGTACTAATGACATTTTCTTGGTTGCACATCATACAAATATTTTTCACAACCACGAGGATGACTAACACTTGCAAAACCCTTACAAAAAAACACGTCAAATTTACATTTGCTCTTGTCAAATCAAATGTTCACATGTGAAATAGCTGTTTTCACATGTTGAGCTTAAAAATGTGAGTGATTACAGCACTTTTTTATGTGAGAAGAAAAACTTATTTTCACCTCAGAAAATTGTATATGCATTCTCATGTGAAAAACTTTCTCATGTGAAATCTACCATTTACATGTGAAATTGCAAGTTCACAAGTGAAAACCATTCACATGTGTAAATATAATTTTTAGTTTCACAATTTATTGCAAGATCACATGTGGTGAAATGGGGTTATTCTCCTCACATGTGAAGAGTTGGCATTAACATGTTGCAGTAGCAATGTTTCCACATATGGAATTGTAAATTCTGTAATGCCTGAATATGAAAGTTTAAGTGTGTTAAATATTTAGATTTTCAATTTCTGAGCATTCCATTCAGAATGTTACTGCTGCAGGCACCCACCTCTCTTCTTCAGACATTGGAAGAAACCCAGTGAAAAGAACAGAGAAGCTAGCACTCTGTGTCTCCTTATTTATATTTTGTAACATGTTAAAAGTAGCACTGTTAGAGTTCTAATTGGCGCTGTTAACTCAAGATTTAGTGCACTATTGTTTTTATCACATTGTCTGAAAGCGTAAAAAAATACACTGAACACATACAATACATCATCTCTTCAGCTAAAAACAACAACGCAATGTCAAAACAAGTTAACTTTGAGGTAATTCACCTGATTTTGCTAACCGTTACCGGCAATATTCTTGTAAACGAAAATGCTCGCCTAACCTGCTACGAAAATCACTTAGTATCAAATTGGAGTGAAAATAATGTGTCCTGAAAAAAACTTCAGTCTCTACTGCTACCTTTAGTCAACAAGTTTGGGAGTAAAGACCCCCTATTGGCAACTACTCCTAGTGGTGAAAGTAAGAACTGCAATTGAAGCCAGAAAATTAATGCAGTCAAATAGGAGAATAATCATTCTGTCAAATGTTTTTTTTATTATCCATGTGTATGTGTAGTGTATGTTATCGTGTGGGAGCATGTGTCTGTGCCAATGTTTGTGTTGCTTCACAGTCCCAGCTGTTCCATGAAGTGTTTTTTAAATCTAATTTTACAGCTTGCATCAGTTACTTGATGTGGAATAGAGTTCCATGTAGTCATGGCTCTATGTAGTACTGTGTGACTCCCATAGTCTGTTCTGGACTTGGAGACTGTGAAGATGCCTCTTGTGGCATGTCTTGTGGGGTATGCATGGGTGTAAGAGCTGTGTGCCAGTAGTTTAGACAGACAGGTGCATTCAACATGTCAATACCTCTCATAAATAAAAGCAGCGATGAAGTCAATCTCTCCTCCACTTTCAGCCAGGAGAGATTGATATGCATATTATTAATATTAGCTCTCTGGGTACATCCAAGGGCCAGCCTTGCGGCCCTGTTCTGAGCCAATTGCCATTTTCCTAAGTCCTTTTTTGTGGCACCTGACCACACGACTGAACAGTAGTCAAGGTGCGACAAAACTAGAGCCTATAGGACCTGCCTTGTTGATAGTGTTGGCAGAGCATCGCTTTATTACAGACAGACTTCTCCCCATCTTAGCTACTACTGCATCAATATGTTTTGACCATGACAGTTCACAATCTAGGGTTACTCCAAGCAGTTTAGTCATCTCAACTTGCTCAATTTCCACATGATTTATTAGAAGATTTAGTTGAGGTTTAGGGTTTCGTGAGTATTTTGTTCCAAATACAGTGCTTTTAGTTTTAGAAATATTCCAAATACAGTGCTTTTAGTTTTAGGGCAAACTTCTTCCTTGCCACCCACTCTGAAACTAACTGCAGCTCTTTGTTGAGTGTTGCAGTCATTTCAGTTGCTGTAGTAGCTGCTGTGCATAAATCACATCATAGTTTATTTGTCACGTGCGCCGAATATAAAAGTCAAATGCTTACTTCCAGGTTCTAACCAATAGTGCAAAAAAAGGTATTAGGTGAACAATTGGTAAGTAAAGATATAAAACAACAGTAAAATGACAGTGAAAAATAACAGTAGCGAGGCTATAGAAGTAGTGAGGCTATAAAAGTAGCGAGGCTATATACAGACAGCGGTTAGTCAGGCTGATTGAGGTAGTATGTACATGTAGATATGGTTAAAGTGACTATACATATATGATGAACAGAGAGTAGAAGTAGCATAAAAGAGGGGTTGGCGGGACACAATGCAGATGGCCAACCGGGCTATGTGTGGGAGCACTGGTTGGTCGGGCCAATTGAGGTAGTATGTACATGAATGTATAGTTAAAGTGACTATGCATATATGATAAACAGAGTAGCAGCAGTGTAAACGAGGGGTTGGGCTGGGGGGTGGCGCACACAATGAAAATAGCCTGGGTAGCCATTTGATTACCTGTTCAGGAGTCTTATGGTTTGGGGGTAAAAACTGTTGAGAAGCCTTTTTGTCCTAGACTTGGCACTCCGGTACCACTTGCCATGCGATAGTAGAGAGAACAGTCTATGACTGGGGTGGCTGGGGTCTTTGACAATTTTAAGGCCTTCCTCTGACACGGCCTGGTGTAGAGGTCCTGGATAGCAGGCAATTGCCGTACCAGGCAGTGATGCAACCAGTCAAGATGGTCTCGATGTTGCAGCTGTAAAACCTTTTGGGGATCTCAGGACCCATGCCAAATCTTTTAGTTTCCTGAGGGGGAATAGGCTTTGTCGTGCCCTCTTCACGACTGTCTTGGTGTGTTTGGACCATTCTAGTTGGTTGTTGATGTGGACACCAAGGAACATGAAGCTCTCAACCTGCTCCACTACAGCCCTGTTGATGAGAATGGGGGTGTGCTCAGTCCTCCTTTTCCTGTAGTCCACAATCATGTCCTTAGTCTTGGTTACGTTGAGGGATAGGTTGTTATTCTGGCACCACCCAGCCAGGTCTCTGACCTCACTATAGGCTGTCTCATCGTGTAGTGTTGAGTCATCCATATATAGACACTCTGGCTTTACTCAGTCAGTGGCATGTCGTTAGTAAAAATGTAAAAAAAAGGAAGGGGCCTAAACAGCTACCCTGGGGAATTCCTGATTCTAACTGGATTATATTTGAGGCTTCCATTAAATAACAGGCTCTGTGTTCTGTTAGGCAAGTAACTCTTTATCCACTTTTTCCAGCAGCGGACTATGATCAAAAATGTAAATCTGCACTGGTCTAACAAGACAGCCCCCACAATCATTTAATCATCAATTTCTCTCAGCCAATCATCAGTCATTTGTGTAAGTGCTATGCATGTTGAGTGTCCTTCCCTATAAGGTCCCTCAGTTGATTTTCAAGCTAGATGCAACTACAACGACCAGGGACCTTTTCAAAAGCCTCATCAAAATGGCAGTGATTGGTACTGTAGATGGTTAACAATAACAAAACAGACATAGAATATTTCTTTAAGCATGGTCAAGTTAATAATTATGCTTTGCATTATGTATTAAACAACCCAGACACATCAAAGATAGTCGTCCTTCTGAACTGAACACGGAAAAATAATTCACTTTTTGTCCTAAACACATATTCTTACAGTATGATTGGGGCAAATCCAACACAACTGTGTAACTGCCTCCTTATTTCCATGCATGGTGGTGCCTGCATCATGGTATGGGTAAGCTTGACATCGGGAAACGGGATGGAGCTAAGCACATTCAAAATCCTAGAGGAAAACCTGCTTCAGTCTGCTTTACACCAGACACTGGGAGAGGAATTCACCTTTCAGTATGACAATAACATACACCTTAAGACCGAATCTACACCAGAGTTGCTTACCAAGAAGACAGGAAATGTTCCTGTGTGGCCAAATTACAGTTTAGACCTAAATCTGCTTGAAAATATTTGGAAAGACTTGAAAATTGCTGTCTAGCCATGATCCCATCCTCTTGACAGAGGTTGAAGAATTACGAAAAGAATAATGGTCTAATATAACGGGTAATATGTATACCGCTCTTAGACACTTACCCAAGAAGAATCACAGCTGTAATCTTCTGCCAAACATGTTGTGACTCAGGGAGCTGAATACTTATCAAATAACTCAAATCTAGTCGTTGTAGTTATATCAATCTTTAAAAAGGTACATTTTTTCTTCTACTTTGACATTACCGAGTATTTTGTGTAGATTGTTCATTAAATTGTGATCCATTTGAATCCCACTTTGTAACAATACAATGTGAAGAAATCCAAGGGGTATGAATACTTTTGCAAGGCACTGTAAGACAAAAGAAACATGACACAGTGTGTGACTGATGAATCAGAGCAGGAATTGAAGAAATTTATTCAAATGCTGCAAGTGAACTCTAGAATTGAACAAATAACTATGCAAATGGAAATCATTGGTCGATAACCAGAGTAAGTTACAAAAATAGGATTTAGATTCCTATGCAATGTTCTACAAATAGTTCATTTTGTCTGCCAGAGGGGGCTGCTCGTCCTGGAGTGAAGGGGGTGGCATCGCATATGTGGGGTAGACCTGGGGCTCATTAGGATATAAGGGGGCAGTAGGGGGGGTACGTGGGCGACCCATGTGATAGCTGTTTTGAGGAGGTGCATGGGGGTCCTCTGGGTAACAGGGAGCTTTGCATGCCCCGGCTGAGGAAGAGACAGCAGAGGAGGAGCAGGAGGGCAACATGTCCTGGGGAGGGTAACCACTGCTGGTCAACGACCCAGTGTTGTATCCAACATGTCTGACAGAAAGAAGGTTTTGATAATACAAAAGTTGCCACATTGATTGCAATCCTAATGAATAGAAAAATATATATAATTTTTATAATAACAATGAGTGTATAAATGCTCAGCCATAACCTCATGTTATTTATTACATTTATTTATTTTAAAATAATCTTCCAAAGACAAAAAAAATATCACCTCAGGCGGGTCACCCCCAAGACTGACCTGGCAACAGCGTACTAGCCCGAGTCCTGTGAGAACGAGGAGTTCAGGGTATTCCTCCTCCCTGGGAGGTAGCAGAGGAGACTGGGGTGTAGGGATATTGAGTAGAATAATTGTTCATGTCTCCATAAAACACCTCTATGCTTCAATATCGATCACAAGTTTTTCCCGACACTCACAAAAACAAAAGACATCACTTCCCTGCAATAGGACACAGTGTGCTCGTAAGTCTTATTACCTTGATAAACAGCTTATTTTATAAGGCATTCAATCACCTTGCAACAACTAACCCCTAAACTCTTGCTTAACACAAAGTAGCTAGCTAGTAAATGAATTGAAATGTACAACCACCACACTAACGTAAGACCTACTGTGTAAATTGTTCCTAGACCATGGTTCTTTTGAAGTCCTTCGACGTCGACTTTGCTGAAAGTCTTGTTGAAGTCTTCTCGTTGAAATCACAGCTAATGTTGCGGACAGGCAGTGAGTGGATCTCTACGGAGGTGTCTACGGATCTAGGGATCTCTCTAGCTAACTGACACTGCAATTCAAATATTCCCGCCCCAACGTAAGTGGTACTAGCTAGTTGGTTGGGTGTGTATTGACATGACGCTATGACGTCTCCTCTTTCCAAGTGCAAGTGTCATGCAGGTCAGACACCAGAAAATATCAGTTTAAGTTCATGCACAATAATTGGGAGTGTACGATCCCAGAAATCCTTGTTAACGAGTAACTGGGTATAAAAACGTCCAGCTGGAGCCATCTGAGCGGTTGGCTTCTGAACCCTCAGCAGCTAATGACTTAACGCTGGCTGTACTTTGGTCTGACCCACTACAGGCAGTCCGGCAGAAACCAGGCAGATGTTTTCATATCCAGAGCTTTATTCTCTAGGTCACCACCACACAGCTGCACAAACCCACACATCATTGAAGTATCTTTGTGGTTACAGTTAGAAATGGACTTGTGGTTCTGAAAGATAAGAACAGAAACACAGTGTTGGAAACTAAACAATAGGAAGATCTACACAGGAAGGAATGTCCTAACATTACACCTGAACAGGGATATTCACACAGCATATCAACATGTGGATAAATATCTCACTGGAGAGAGAGAGAGAGCTAACTAGTCTGACAAGCTAGATATAAGGCCCGCTCTCTCAGGCCTGGTGAGGATCTTATCAAATCTGTCTCTGGGGTCATAAATTATACTGCACCTGCATGAGCTCCAGTTCTGAAACTTCTAATCTAGACTGTTCTAGAGGCTTGCCCTGACACCTGCAAATGGCAACCATAATGGCTACTATGAAAACGCTGCGGTAGCATGGGTATACAGACTATACAAATGACTCTAGACAAATAAGCATCTACTGCGCAGATGCTCATGCAATCAAGGCGAAACTGGCACTTATGCAATATAAACAACATGGAGTATCTGAAATATACATAAGCCGCAGGATAAGAACATTACTTTAATACAGTTACAGATGTGACACGGTAACTTAAGGTAAATTACTTGCGGTCAATCATCATTGCGTAGCATAAAACATCCCAACAATAAACCCCACAACTCACTTTCTTGGATGCACGCACAATCTTCTTAGTAAACACAATGAAAAACCTTGATTGCCAAAACTTGCGTCTTCTTCTTGGAACCACATAAACACTCTGAGCTAGAGTGGGCGGGTGCAATGTCCAAATGTGCATTCAGGCATGCTGATTGGCTGAAACTTCAGCGTTCTGATTGACAGCTGAGATGGAGAGATATCCACCCTAACTGGACTCTGGGAAAGGTCAGGTGCAAACTAATGGACTTCTTTTTTTTACATCAGGAGTGTACGATCCCGGAAATACTTGTGCCAGTGCGTGGTCAGGAGTGTGCTCCCGCTCACAATACATTTCACTGATTGTGTACAGGTTGGAAAATACCCGGAAACACCTATTTTCATGCAGTTATCACTGGCTGTCTAACTGCACCCTGACCACACACACATACACAGAATGTATGCACACATGACAACACACAAAACACACAAACATACATACATACATACATTGTGTACACCCACACCGAACACACACACACACACACACACACACACACACACACACACACACACACACACACACTTCACCCTGCTGCTGAGCTTATTGATCTACCTCCACAGTGTTCCTGCACACTGTTTCACATAGTTTATTATGGTCAATTCTTGTGTTCATTTATTAAATATTGTATTACCTTCTCTTTTTTAATGTACTATTTAATTGTACCGTTACACCCGCTGCATTCTGTGCATGTGACAAATAAACTGTGGTTAGATTTGATCAACATAGTCCTTCATTATCTCTCTGCAGTTACACAGGGTTCTACTCCATGTAGTCTGTCTGTCTGTCTGTCTGTCTGTCTGTCTGTCTGTCTGTCTGTCTGTCTGTCTGTCTGTCTGTCTGTCTGTCTGTCTGTCTGTCTGTCTGTCTGTCTGTCTGTCTGTGTCTCTCACCCATTGCTGCTTTATCCCCAACTTCTTTGCAATGAACACAATCTATTGACTTGTGCATCAATACTCTTGATGCATATCTTTTGCATTGAACGCAATGTATGATTCATAGTTCGTGACGCATATCACTTTGCAAAAGGTTCACATTTTGTGGCTTATCAATTGATACCTGCCTGGTGTGGGAAATGTATGTTTGAGTCTTTCTCAGAAGATTTTAATAGTTTGCTTCACGCCATGAGAATCTCCGGTGGCCAACTTCGTTTAAAGAGGAACTTCAGCACTTTATAACCTCATATTCATTATCTTTACAAGGATACTATGTAATATTTCACTTCAAATGACAGGCATATAGAGACAGTCACGCAGACAGAGCGAGACAGACAGAGACAGACAGATAGACAGTCACGCAGACAGAGCGAGACAGACAGAGACAGACAGATAGACAGTCAGGCAGACAGAGCGAGACAGACTGAGACAGACAGATAGACAGTCAGGCAGACAGAGCGAGACAGACAGACAGATAGACAGTCAGGAAGACAGAGCGAGACAGACAGACAGATAGACAGTCAGGAAGACAGAGCGAGACAGACAGAGACAGACAGATAGACAGTCAGGCAGACAGACAGATAGACAGTCAGGCAGACAGAGCGAGACAGACAGAGACAGACAGATAGACAGTCAGGCAGACAGAGCGAGACAGACAGACAGATAGACAGTCTGGCAGACAGAGCGAGACAGACAGAGACATGGAGCTGCCTGTCCTTAAGCAGTGTTAAGTCTGTTTGTTCCAAGCTGCATGGTGTTCCACTCTAGCTGGTGTTCCACTCTAGCTGGTGTTCCATGCTGCATGGTGTTCCATGCTGCATGGTGTTCCACTCTAGCTGGTGTTCCATGCTGCATGGTGTTCCACTCTAGCTGGTGTTCCACTCTAGCTGGTGTTCCATGCTGCATGGTGTTCCACTCTAGCTGGTGTTCCATGCTGCATGGTGTTCCACTCTAGCTGGTGTTCCATGCTGCATGGTGTTCCACTCTAGCTGGTGTTCCATGCTGCATGGTGTTCCACTCTAGCTGGTGTTCCATGCTGCATGGTGTTCCACTCTAGCTGGTGTTCCATGCTGCATGGTGTTCCACTATAGCTGGTGTTCCATGCTGCATGGTGTTCCATTCTAGCTGGTGTTCCATGCTGACAAGGTACAAATCTGTCGTTCTGCCCCTGAACAGGCAGTTAACCCAGTGTTCCTAGGCCATCATTGAAAATAAGAATTTGTTCTTAACTGACTTGCCTAGTTAAATAACGGTAAAAAAATTGTGCGCCGCCCTATGGGACTCCCAATCACGGCCGGATGTGATACAGCCTGGATGTGTGTATGTGTATGATAATAGCTTTAATAGGATTTGCTGGGGAGAAGTAGTTGGCAGGGGAATATAGCAGAAACTATGCTCGATGGTCATATACAAGAAAGAGAGGCAGAGAGAGCGCATTAAGACCTTTCACTTCTGCTTTTTACAAAGGCGCTGCACCGCGGCTGACCCTTTGCTTTCAACCCTTTCGTGTGTGCGTGCATGTGCAGGACCAAGAGAGAGAGATGTCTAAGATGAGTATGAAAATATTTCCCAAAGCTCTCTCTTTGGGTTGATCCTGAGTTGATAGGAGGTTGCCTACAGGATGTGTGTTTGGTGCCACCTGTGGTTCACCAAGAGACATCAGCTGCTCTGATAGAGCATCGACTGGTAGAATGGATCTGGGGCTTCAGAGGCAGAGGAGAGGGGAGAGGAGAAGGGGAAAGGAAATTTAAGGAGAGGAGGGGGTAAGAAATGAGAGGAGAACAGGGGAGAAGAATTGAGAGAATAGAAGAGAGGTGAGTAGATAAGAGGTGAAGAGAGGGAAGGACAAAAGAGAAGATAATAAGGAGGTTATTTATAACTGAAAGCAATGGTCCAATCTGCTCTCCTCCCAGTTTCCTTTCAAAGCGGTGAGGTAGTAACAGTTGAAGCCAAACTTCATCCATTCTTGTGAACAGTACCCTTTGACCATTAAAGACTGTTTCAGTCTTTCTGTTTCACTCTGTAACTGGTCTCTCTCTTTAATCAAGTTGTTGTGGCTGGTCTCTAGCTGGTTTCGCTCTTCAGTCAGATTGTTAGGGCTTTTCTGCAGCTGGTTTCTCTCTTTAGCCAGGTTGTTGTAACTGGTCATTTGATTTCTATGATAGACTAACAGACTTATGATCCCAGCCAGTAGGAGTGCACACAGCAGCCCCAGACACACTGCACCAACGCCGGAGGGTTTCTTCCACCACTGAAAAGATACTGAATGTTGAGCACCAACTCCACCCTTCTTGTTGGGCTTGTCGGATCTTACATTGACAATCATCATCAATATCGTCATCATCAATAACCATGGAGTTCATTGCATTAGGTTCATCATATTCAACTTTATCTGGATTTAATCACAGGAGGTTGGTGGCATCTTTATTGGAGAGGATGAGCTCGTAGTAATGGCTGGAGCTGAATGAGTGGAATGGTATCAAATACATCAAACACATGGTTTGGTGCCATTCCATTCGCTCCATTCCAGACGTTATTATGAGCCGTCCTCAAATACAATACATGCACTTTTTCTGTTACCTCAGTTGCAGGTCTGTATCTGTCCTGTATGTTCGCTGAACTACTCTGGTCGATGTCTGTGAATAACTGCAAGTAACACTGTTTTAACTGTCAACCAAAAAGAAAGGCAAACTGTCAATCCTGTCAGAACAACAGGACACTGACGGAGAGCCACATGACTTCCACCGAATTCCCCCAAAAACATGAATCAGTAAGTTCACACCTCCTTATATACTCTTATTGTGCTTCAGTTTTGCCAGGTGATGAGATTAGTCTGTGTTGGTAATCTATGTGAAGAGGTATTCAGAAGTAATGCGTCGGTCAGCTGTTTGTTCACCCACACCTGCACGCAATTGCTAAAACCCCATCTGCAACCGCCTGACTTTACGTGATAAAGTGAAAATCTGAGGCCTTGTACCAAACCCTAACCTGCAAACATAGAAAATGGTTCCCAACCTTTTTCTGTTACTGTACCACCAACTAGGTGTGGTATCCGAAGGACCCCTAGGGGTGATTGGCCTATCTAGAGGGGGTACTAGGACCCCTAGGGGTGATTGGCCTATCTACAAGGGGTACTTGAGAAGACTCGTGAGACCATAGGCCTACTGGGAAAATACTTCAGGGGTACTCAGGGCAGAGCAAAATTCAGATATTTTGTATTTATTTTGATTGAACCTTTATTGAACTAGGCAAGTCAGTTCAATAAAGGTAAAAAAATAAATAAATAATGAACTGAATTTTGCTCTGCCCTGAGTACCCCTGGAGTACCCACTTAAGTGCATTTTCCCAGTAGGCCTATGGTCTCACGAGTCTTCTCAAGTACCCCCTGTAGATAGGCCAAGTACCCCTAGGGGTCCTAGTACCCCTGGTTGGGAACCACTGCCCTAGACGACTAAACACACCCTTTCTCACCAGAAAATATGTCACACATCGATAGAATGAATGCTTCAATCTAGTTGACATCTGCACAATTTAGTCTTTCATCTCTGCTTCTTTCGCCCAGCAAAGTTTTTTTAGGGACCGGGAGAAATGCAACATTTCCAAATACTAGACCGGTTTTAAGGGAATTAAAATCTATGAAAACGACCCCAACATGTTTCTGATTAGATTTCAGTTCGGCTTTTGGATGCATATTTTTTTGTGGTTGAAATAATATCAGCTTTTATGATGCTCATAAAGAACCATTTCGCAGGTTTTCTCTTTTGAATTCAACTCTGACATGGTCCTTTTTGCCTCTGTGGATCATAGTGAATGTTTTTGCTTAAGTTCCTGAAAGCATTTGGAAGTACCATGTATTTGGCCCACGTACAGTTAGGCCCTAAAGCTTAGGCTTATGCCCTAATTCCAGATACAAAGAATGAAAGAAAAAGCTAAATGTAGTCTATAGATACGAATTGCACAAGAATGATACATGTATAGGCTCTAAATCCATGTTATTTTAGCCCGGTGTTGAGGTTACTCTGTGTGAGTAGTTATTCAGAGATGTGTGTTTGACAGAGAAAGACACTCAGGCAGACAGAGACAGACATGAAATAAAAATGATATTCTGGTATTTACAGTGTTTACATAATCAACATGAGAACTTTTCAAATAAATGTTCCAACATGAAGAATTTCTCAGCTGTGTGATTGGTCAGTGAACTATTTTGGTAATGGCTTACAGTCCTACTATAAACACAATGTTTTGAAGCATTTACAATCCAGTGTTATTTCCCAGTGGTTAGGCCATAATACACGAGTGGGAGAATGAGTCAATCTATAAAGTACATCATGTGACTTTTTATTCAATTTCTACCTGCTTACTCTTACCTTCTGATAACAGTCCCTCTCAACAAGATCTCGCAGTCTCACTGCAAAATGAGACGTTCATCCACGTTCTCCAAATGCCAAATTTTGAAGTTGCTCCAAACGGCACATTTCAAAGTGTTTTTGTTGCTCCTGGTGCTCTGTACCGTTCCATAAAGGTTACGTTTAGGCACTCATTCCGTAAGGTTAATGTGAGGGTTAAGGCCTGGGATAGGATTTAAACATTAAGTTCAGGCACTCATTCCGTAAGGTTAAGGTGAGGGTTAAGGCCTGGGATAGGATTTAAACATTAAGTTAAGACACTCATTCCGTAAGGTTAATGTGAGGGTTAAGGCCTGGGATAGGGTTTAAACATTAAGTTAAGGCACTCATTCCCTATGTTGAGGGTTAAGGCCTGGGATAGCATTTAAACATTTAGTTAAGGCACTTATTCCGTAAGGTTAATGTGAGGGTTAAGGCCTGGGATAGGATTTAAACATTAAGTTCAGGCACTCATTGCCTATGGTAAAGGTGAGGGTTAAAGTTTGGGATAGGGTTTGAACATTAAGTTAAGACACTCATTCCCTATGGTAAAGGTTAAGGCCTGGGATGGGGTTTAAACATTAAGTTCAGGCACTCATTGCCTATGGTAAAGGTGAGGGTTAAGGCCTGGGATAGGATTTAAACATTAAGTTAAGACACTCATTCCCTATGGTAAAGGTTAAGGCCTGGGATAGGGTTTGAACATTAAGTTAAGACACTCATTCCCTGTGGTAAAGGGCCTGGGATAGGGTTTGAACATTAAGTTAAGACACTCATTCCCTATGGTAAAGGTGAGGGTTAAGGCCTGGGATAGGGTTTGAACATTAAGTTAAGACACTCATTCCCTATGGTAAAGGTTAAGGCCTGGGATAGGGTTTGAACATTAAGTTAAGACACTCATTCCCTATGGTAAGGGTTAAGGCCTGGGATAGGGTTTGAACATTAAGTTAAGACACTCATTCCCTATGGTAAAGGTTAAGGCCTGGGATAGGGTTTGAACATTAAGTTAAGACACGCATTCCCTATGGTAAAGGTTAAGGCCTGGGATAGGGTTTGAACATTAAGTTAAGACACTCATTCCCTATGGTAAAGGTGAGGGTTAAGGCCTGGGATAGGATTTAAACATTAAGTTCAGGCACTCATTGCCTATGGTAAAGGTTAAGGCCTGGGAAGGGTTTGAACATTAAGTTAAGACACTCATTCCCTATGGTAAAGGTTAAGGCCTGGGATAGGATTTAAACATTAAGTTCAGGCACTCATTGCCTATGGTAAAGGTTAAGGCCTGGGATAGGGTTTGAACATTAAGTTAAGACACTCATTCCCTATGGTAAAGGTTAAGGCCTGGGATAGGATTTAAACATTAAGTTCAGGCACTCATTGCCTATGGTAAAGGTTAAGGCCTGGGATAGGGTTTGAACATTAAGTTAAGCACACATTCCCTATGGTAAAGGTTAAGGCCTGGGATAGGGTTTGAACATTAAGTTAAGACACTCATTCCCTATGGTAAAGGTGAGGGTTAAGGCCTGGGATAGGGTTTGAACATTAAGTTCAGGCACTCATTGCCTATGGTAAAGGTGAGGGTTAAGGCCTGGGATAGGGTTTGAACATTAAGTTAAGACACTCATTCCCTATGGTAAAGGTTAAGGCCTGGGATAGGGTTTGAACATTAAGTTAAGGCACTCATTCCCTATGGTAAAGGTTAAGGCCTGGGATAGGGTTTGAACATTAAGTTAAGACACTCATTCCCTATGGTAAAGGTAAGGGTTAAGGCCTGGGATAGGGTTTGAACATTAAGTTCAGGCACTCATTGCCTATGGTAAAGGTGAGGGTTAAGGCCTGGGATAGGGTTTGAACATTAAGTTAAGACACTCATTCCCTATGGTAAAGGTTAAGGCCTGGGATAGGGTTTGAACATTAAGTTAAGACACTCATTCCCTATGGTAAAGGTTAAGGCCTGGGATAGGATTTAAACATTAAGTTAAGACACTCATTCCCTATGGTAAAGGTGAGGGTTAAAGCCTGGGATAGGGTTTAAACATTAAGTTAAGGCACTCATTCACTATGGTACAGGTGAGGGTTAAGGCCTGGGATAGGGTTTAAACATTAAGTTAAGGCACTCATTCCCTATGGTAAAGGTTAAGGCCTGGGATAGGGTTTGAACATAAAGTTAAGACACTCATTCCCTATGGTAAAGGTTAAGGCCTGGGATAGGGTTTGAACATTAAGTTAAGACACTCATTCCCTATGGTAAAGGTTAAGGCCTGGGATGGTTTGAACATTAAGTTAAGACACTCATTCCCTATGGTAAAGGTTAAGGCCTGGGATAGGGTTTGAACATTAAGTTAAGACACTCATTCCCTATGGTAAGGGTTAAGGCCTGGGATAGGATTTAAACATTAAGTTAAGGCACTCATTCCCTATGGTAAAGGTTAAGGCCTGGGATAGGGTTTGAACATTAAGTTAAGACACGCATTCCCTATGGTAAAGGTTAAGGCCTGGGATAGGGTTTGAACATTAAGTTAAGACACTCATTCCCTATGGTAAAGGTTAAGGCCTGGGATAGGGTTTGAACATTAAGTTAAGACACTCATTCCCTATGGTAAAGGTTAAGGCCTGGGATAGGGTTTGAACATTAAGTTAAGACACTCATTCCCTATTAAGGGTTAAGGCCTGGGATAGGGTTTGAACATTAAGTTAAGACACTCATTCCCTATGGTAAAGGTTAAGGCCTGGGATAGGGTTTGAACATTAAGTTAAGACACGCATTCCCTATGGTAAAGGTTAAGGCCTGGGATAGGGTTTGAACATTAAGTTAAGACACTCATTCCCTATGGTAAAGGTGAGGGTTAAGGCCTGGGATAGGATTTAAACATTAAGTTCAGGCACTCATTGCCTATGGTAAAGGTTAAGGCCTGGGATAGGGTTTGAACATTAAGTTAAGACACTCATTCCCTATGGTAAAGGTTAAGGCCTGGGATAGGATTTAAACATTAAGTTCAGGCACTCATTGCCTATGGTAAAGGTTAAGGCCTGGGATAGGGTTTGAACATTAAGTTAAGACACTCATTCCCTATGGTAAAGGTTAAGGCCTGGGATAGGATTTAAACATTAAGTTCGGGCACTCATTGCCTATGGTAAAGGTTAAGGCCTGGGATAGGGTTTGAACATTAAGTTAAGACACACATTCCCTATGGTAAAGGTTAAGGCCTGGGATAGGGTTTGAACATTAAGTTAAGACACTCATTCCCTATGGTAAAGGTGAGGGTTAAGGCCTGGGATAGGGTTTGAACATTAAGTTCAGGCACTCATTGCCTATGGTAAAGGTGAGGTTAAGGCCTGGGATAGGGTTTGAACATTAAGTTAAGACACTCATTCCCTATGGTAAAGGTTAAGGCCTGGGATAGGGTTTGAACATTAAGTTAAGGCACTCATTCCCTATGGTAAAGGTTAAGGCCTGGGATAGGGTTTGAACATTAAGTTAAGACACTCATTCCCTATGGTAAAGGTGAGGTTAAGGCCTGGGATAGGGTTTGAACATTAAGTTCAGGCACTCATTGCCTATGGTAAAGGTGAGGTTAAGGCCTGGGATAGGGTTTGAACATTAAGTTAAGACACTCATTCCCTATGGTAAAGGTTAAGGCCTGGGATAGGGTTTAAACATTAAGTTAAGACACTCATTCCCTATGGTAAAGGTTAAGGCCTGGGATAGGATTTAAACATTAAGTTAAGACACTCATTCCCTATGGTAAAGGTGAGGTTAAAGCCTGGGATAGGGTTTAAACATTAAGTTAAGGCACTCATTCACTATGGTACAGGTGAGGGTTAAGGCCTGGGATAGGGTTTAAACATTAAGTTAAGGCACTCATTCCCTATGGTAAAGGTTAAGGCCTGGGATAGGGTTTGAACATAAAGTTAAGACACTCATTCCCTATGGTAAAGGTTAAGGCCTGGGATAGGGTTTGAACATTAAGTTAAGACACTCATTCCCTATGGTAAAGGTTAAGGCCTGGGATAGGGTTTGAACATTAAGTTAAGACACTCATTCCCTATGGTAAAGGTTAAGGCCTGGGATAGGGTTTGAACATTAAGTTAAGACACTCATTCCCTATGGTAAGGGTTAAGGCCTGGGATAGGATTTAAACATTAAGTTAAGGCACTCATTCCCTATGGTAAAGGTGAGGGTTAAGGCCTGGGATAGGGTTTAAACATTAAGTTAAGGCACTCATTCCCTATGGTAAAGGTGAGGGTTAAGGCCTGGGATGGGGTTTAAACATTAAGTTCAGACACTCATTCCCTATGGTAAAGGTTAAGGCCTGGGATAGGGTTTAAACATTAAGTTAAGGCACTCATTCCCTATGGTAAAGGTGAGGGTTAAGGCCTGGGATGGGGTTTAAACATTAAGTTAAGACACTCATTCCCTATGGTAAAGGTTAAGGCCTGGGATAGGGTTTAAACATTAAGTTAAGGCACTCATTCCCTATGGTAAGGGTTAAGGCCTGGGATAGGATTTAAACATTAAGTTAAGGCACTCATTCCCTATGGTAAAGGTGAGGGTTAAGGCCTGGGATAGGATTTAAACATTAAGTTAAGGCACTCATTCCCTATGGTAAAGGTTAAGGCCTGGGATAGGGTTTAAACATTAAGTTAAGACACTCATTCCCTATGGTAAAGGTGAGGGTTAAAGCCTGGGATGGGGTTTGAACATTAAGTTAAGACACTCATTCCCTATGGTGAGGGTTAAGGCCTGGGATAGGATTTAAACATTAAGTTAAGGCACTCATTCCCTATGGTGAGGGTTAAGGCCTGGGATAGGGTTTAAACATTAAGTTAAGGCACTCATTGCCTATGGTGAGGGTTAAGGCCTGGGATAGGGTTTAAACATTAAGTTAAGACACTCATTCCCTATGGTAAAGGTGAGGGTTAAGGCCTGGGATAGGGTTTAAACATTAAGTTAAGGCACTCATTGCCTATGGTAAAGGTGAGGGTTAAGGCCTGGGATAGGATTTAAACATTAAGTTAAGACACTCATTCCGTAAGGTTAATGTGAGGGTTAAAGCCTGGGATAGGATTTAAACATTAAGTTAAGGCACTCATTGCCAATGGTAAAGGTGAGGGTTAAGGCCTGGGATAGGGTTTAAACATTAAGTTAAGGCACTCATTGCCAATGGTAAAGGTGAGGGTTAAGGCCTGGGATAGGATTTAAACATTAAGTTAAGGCACTCATTCCCTATGGTAAAGGTGAGGGTTAAGGCCTGGGATAGGATTTAAACATTAAGTTAAGACACTCATTCCCTATGTTGAGGGTTAAGGCCTGGGATAGGGTTTAAACATTAAGTTAAGACACTCATTCCCTATGTTGAGGGTTATGGCCTGGGATAGGGTTTAAACATTAAGTTAAGGCACTCATTCCCTATGGTAAAGGTGAGGGTTAAGGCCTGGGATAGGATTTAAACATTAAGTTAAGACACTCATTCCCTATGGTAAAGGTGAGGGTTAAGGCCTGGGATAGGGTTTGAACATTAAGTTAAGACACTCATTCCCTATGGTAAAGGTTAAGGCCTGGGATAGGATTTAAACATTAAGTTAAGGCACTCATTGCCTATGGTAAGGTGAGGGTTAAAGCCTGGGATAGGGTTTAAACATTAAGTTAAGGCACTCATTCCTTATGGTGACGGTTAAGGCCTGGGATAGGGTTTAAACATTAAGTTAAGGCACTCATTCCTTATGGTGACGGTTAAGGCCTGGGATAGGGTTTAAACATTAAGTTAAGGCACTCATTCCCTATGGTAAAGGTGAGGGTTAAGGCCTGGGATAGGATTTAAACATTAAGTTAAGACACTCTTTCCCTATGGTAAAGGTGAGGGTTAAAGCCTGGGATAGGGTTTGAACATTAAGTTAAGACACTCATTCCCTATGGTAAAGGTTAAGGCCTGGGATAGGATTTAAACATTAAGTTAAGGCACTCATTGCCTATGGTAAGGGTGAGGGTTAAAGCCTGGGATAGGGTTTAAACATTAAGTTAAGGCACTCATTCCTTATGGTGACGGTTAAGGCCTGGGATAGGGTTTAAACATTAAGTTAAGGCACTCATTCCTTATGGTGACGGTTAAGGCCTGGGATAGGGTTTGAACATTAAGTTAAGACACTCATTCCCTATGGTAAAGGTTAAGGCCTGGGATAGGGTTTGAACATTAAGTTAAGACACTCATTCCCTATGGTAAGGGTTAAGGCCTGGGATAGGGTTTAAACATTAAGTTAAGACACTCATTCCCTATGGTAAAGGTTAAGGCCTGGGATAGGGTTTAAACATTAAGTTAAGGCACTCATTCCCTATGGTAAAGGTTAAGGCCTGGGATAGGGTTTAAACATTAAGTTAAGGCACTCATTCCCTATGGTAAAGGTTAAGGCCTGGGATAGGATTTAAACATTAAGTTAAGGCACTCATTCCCTATGGTAAAGGTGAGGGTTAAAGCCTGGGATAGGATTTAAACATTAAGTTAAGGCACTCATTCCTTATGGTGACGGTTAAGGCCTGGGATAGGGTTTAAACATTAAGTTAAGGCACTCATTCCCTATGGTAAAGGTTAAGGCCTGGGATAGGGTTTAAACATTAAGTTAAGGCACTCATTCCCTATGGTAAAGGTTAAGGCCTGGGATAGGGTTTAAACATTAAGTTAAGGCACTCATTCCCTATGGTAAAGGTTAAGGCCTGGGATAGGATTTAAACATTAAGTTAAGGCACTCATTCCCTATGGTAAAGGTGAGGGTTAAAGCCTGGGATAGGGTTTAAACATTAAGTTAAGGCACTCATTCCTTATGGTGACGGTTAAGGCCTGGGATAGGGTTTAAACATTAAGTTAAGGCACTCATTCCTTATGGTGACGGTTAAGGCCTGGGATAGGGTTTGAACATTAAGTTAAGACACTCATTCCCTATGGTAAGGGTTAAGGCCTGGGATAGGGTTTAAACATTAAGTTAAGACACTCATTCCCTATGGTAAAGGTTAAGGCCTGGGATAGGGTTTAAACATTAAGTTAAGGCACTCATTCCCTATGGTAAAGGTTAAGGCCTGGGATAGGGTTTAAACATTAAGTTAAGGCACTCATTCCCTATGGTAAAGGTTAAGGCCTGGGATAGGATTTAAACATTAAGTTAAGGCACTCATTCCCTATGGTAAAGGTGAGGGTTAAAGCCTGGGATAGGATTTAAACATTAAGTTAAGGCACTCATTCCTTATGGTGACGGTTAAGGCCTGGGATAGGGTTTAAACATTAAGTTAAGGCACTCATTCCCTATGGTAAAGGTTAAGGCCTGGGATAGGGTTTAAACATTAAGTTAAGGCACTCATTCCCTATGGTAAAGGTTAAGGCCTGGGATAGGGTTTAAACATTAAGTTAAGGCACTCATTCCCTATGGTAAAGGTTAAGGCCTGGGATAGGATTTAAACATTAAGTTAAGGCACTCATTCCCTATGGTAAAGGTGAGGGTTAAAGCCTGGGATAGGGTTTAAACATTAAGTTAAGGCACTCATTCCTTATGGTGACGGTTAAGGCCTGGGATAGGGTTTAAACATTAAGTTAAGGCACTCATTCCTTATGGTGACGGTTAAGGCCTGGGATAGGGTTTGAACATTAAGTTAAGACACTCATTCCCTATGGTAAAGGTTAAGGCCTGGGATAGGGTTTGAACATTAAGTTAAGACACTCATTCCCTATGGTAAGGGTTAAGGCCTGGGATAGGGTTTAAACATTAAGTTAAGACACTCATTCCCTATGGTAAAGGTTAAGGCCTGGGATAGGGTTTAAACATTAAGTTAAGGCACTCATTCCCTATGGTAAAGGTTAAGGCCTGGGATAGGGTTTAAACATTAAGTTAAGGCACTCATTCCCTATGGTAAAGGTTAAGGCCTGGGATAGGATTTAAACATTAAGTTAAGGCACTCATTCCCTATGGTAAGGTGAGGGTTAAAGCCTGGGATAGGATTTAAACATTAAGTTAAGGCACTCATTCCTTATGGTGACGGTTAAGGCCTGGGATAGGGTTTAAACATTAAGTTAAGGCACTCATTCCCTATGGTAAAGGTGAGGGTTAAAGCCTGGGATAGGATTTAAACATTAAGTTAAGACACTCATTCCCTATGGTAAAGGTGAGGGTTAAGGCCTGGGATAGGGTTTAAACATTAAGTTAAGACACTCATTCCCTATGGTAAAGGTGAGGGTTAAAGCCTGGGATAGGATTTAAACATTAAGTTAAGGCACTCATTCCCTATGGTAAAGGTGAGGGTTAAAGCCTGGGATAGGATTTAAACATTAAGTTAAGGCACTCATTCCTTATGGTGACAGTTAAGGCCTGGGATAGGGTTTAAACATTAAGTTAAGGCACTCATTCCCTATGGTAAAGTTGAGGGTTAAAGCCTGGGATAGGATTTAAACATTAAGTTAAGACACTCATTCCCTATGGTAAAGGTGAGGGTTAAGGCCTGGGATAGGGTTTAAACATTAAGTTAAGGCACTCATTCCCTATGGTAAAGGTGAGGGTTAAAGCCTGGGATAGGATTTAAACATTAAGTTAAGACACTCATTCCCTATGGTAAAGGTGAGGGTTAAGGCCTGGGATAGGGTTTAAACATTAAGTTAAGGCACTCATTCCCTATGGTAAAGGTGAGGGTTAAAGCCTGGGATAGGATTTAAACATTAAGTTAAGACACTCATTCCCTATGGTAAAGGTGAGGGTTAAGGCCTGGGATAGGGTTTGAACATTAAGTTAAGGCACTCATTCCCTATGGTAAAGGTTAAAGCCTGGGATAGGGTTTGAACATTAAGTTAAGACACTCATTCCCTATGGTGAGGGTTAAGGCCTGGGATAGGATTTAAACATTAAGTTAAGGCACTCATTCCTTATGGTGACGGTTAAGGCCTGGGATAGGGTTTAAACATTTAGTTAAGGCACTCATTCCCTATGGTAAAGGTGAGGGTTAAAGCCTGGGATAGGGTTTAAACATTAAGTTAAGACACTCATTCCCTATGGTAAAGGTGAGGGTTAAAGCCTGGGATAGGATTTAAACATTAAGTTAAGGCACTCATTGCCTATGGTAAAGGTGAGGGTTAAAGCCTGGGATAGGGTTTAAACATTAAGTTAAGGCACTCATTGCCTATGGTAAAGGTGAGGGTTAAGGCCTGGGATAGGGTTTGAACATTAAGTTAAGGCACTCATTGCCTATGGTAAAGGTGAGGGTTAAGGCCTGGGATAGGGTTTGAACATTAAGTTAAGGCACTCATTCCCTATGGTGAGGGTTAAGGCCTGGGATAGGGTTTGAACATTAAGTTAAGACACTCATTCCCTATGGTAAAGGTTAAGGCCTGGGATAGGGTTTAAACATTAAGTTAAGACACTCATTCCCTATGGTAAAGGTGAGGGTTAAAGCCTGGGATAGGGTTTGAACATTAAGTTAAGGCACTCATTCCCTATGGTGAGGGTTAAGGCCTGGGATAGGGTTTGAACATTAAGTTAAGACACTCATTCCCTATGGTGAGGGTTAAGGCCTGGGATAGGGTTTGAACATTAAGTTAAGGCACTCATTCCCTATGGTGAGGGTTAAGGCCTGGGATAGGGTTTGAACATTAAGTTAAGACACTCATTCCCTATGGTGAGGGTTAAGGCCTGGGATAGGGTTTGAACATTAAGTTAAGACACTCATTCCCTATGGTAAAGGTGAGGGTTAAGGCCTGGGATAGGATTTAAACATAAAGTTAAGACACTCATTCCCTATGGTAAAGGTTAAGGCCTGGGATAGGGTTTGAACATTAAGTTAAGACACTCATTCCCTATGGTAAAGGTTAAGGCCTGGGATAGGGTTTGAACATTAAGTTAAGACACTCATTCCCTATGGTAAAGGTTAAGGCCTGGTATAGGGTTTGAACATTAAGTTAAGACACTCATTCCCTATGGTAAGGGTTAAGGCCTGGGATAGGGTTTGAACATTAAGTTAAGACACTCATTCCCTATGGTAAAGGTTAAGGCCTGGGATAGGGTTTGAACATTAAGTTAAGACACTCATTCCCAATGGTAAAGGTTAAGGCCTGGGATAGGGTTTGAACATTAAGTTAAGACACTCATTCCCTATGGTAAAGGTTAAGGCCTGGGATAGGGTTTGAACATTAAGTTAAGACACTCATTCCCTATGGTAAAGGTGAGGGTTAAGGACTGGGATAGGGTTTGAACATTAAGTTAAGACACTCATTCCCTATGGTAAAGGTTAAGGCCTGGGATAGGGTTTGAACATTAAGTTAAGACACTCATTCCCTATGGTAAAGGTGAGGGTTAAGGCCTGGGATAGGATTTAAACATTAAGTTAAGGCACTCATTGCCTATGGTAAAGGTGAGGGTTAAAGCCTGGGATAGGGTTTGAACATTAAGTTAAGGCACTCATTGCCTATGGTAAAGGTGACGGTTAAGGCCTGGGATAGGGTTTGAACATTAAGTTAAGGCACTCATTCCCTATGGTGAGGGTTAAGGCCTGGGATAGGGTTTAAACATTAAGTTAAGACACTCATTCCCTATGGTAAAGGTGAGGGTTAAAGCCTGGGATAGGGTTTGAACATTAAGTTAAGGCACTCATTCCCTATGGTAAGGGTTAAGGCCTGGGATAGGATTTAAACATTAAGTTAAGGCACTCATTCCCTATGGTAAAGGTGAGGGTTAAGGCCTGGGATAGGATTTAAACATTAAGTTAAGGCACTCATTCCCTATGGTAAAGGTTAAGGCCTGGGATAGGGTTTAAACATTAAGTTAAGACACTCATTCCCTATGGTAAAGGTGAGGGTTAAAGCCTGGGATGGGGTTTGAACATTAAGTTAAGACACTCATTCCCTATGGTGAGGGTTAAGGCCTGGGATAGGATTTAAACATTAAGTTAAGGCACTCATTCCCTATGGTGAGGGTTAAGGCCTGGGATAGGGTTTAAACATTAAGTTAAGGCACTCATTGCCTATGTTGAGGGTTAAGGCCTGGGATAGGGTTTAAACATTAAGTTAAGACACTCATTCCCTATGGTAAAGGTGAGGGTTAAGGCCTGGGATAGGGTTTAAACATTAAGTTAAGGCACTCATTGCCTATGGTAAAGGTGAGGGTTAAGGCCTGGGATAGGATTTAAACATTAAGTTAAGACACTCATTCCCTATGGTAAAGGTGAGGGTTAAGGCCTGGGATAGGATTTAAACATTAAGTTAAGGCACTCATTGCCTATGGTAAAGGTGAGGGTTAAAGCCTGGGATAGGGTTTGAACATTAAGTTAAGGCACTCATTGCCTATGGTAAAGGTGAGGGTTAAAGCCTGGGATAGGGTTTAAACATTAAGTTAAGGCACTCATTCCCTATGGTAAAGGTGAGGGTTAAGGCCTGGGATAGGATTTAAACATTAAGTTAAGACACTCATTCCCTATGTTGAGGGTTAAGGCCTGGGATAGGGTTTAAACATTAAGTTAAGACACTCATTCCCTATGTTGAGGGTTAAGGCCTGGGATAGGGTTTAAACATTAAGTTAAGGCACTCATTCCCTATGGTAAAGGTGAGGGTTAAGGCCTGGGATAGGATTTAAACATTAAGTTAAGACACTCATTCCCTATGGTAAAGGTGAGGGTTAAAGCCTGGGATAGGGTTTGAACATTAAGTTAAGACACTCATTCCCTATGGTAAAGGTTAAGGCCTGGGATAGGATTTAAACATTAAGTTAAGGCACTCATTGCCTATGGTAAAGGTGAGGGTTAAAGCCTGGGATAGGGTTTAAACATTAAGTTAAGGCACTCATTCCTTATGGTGACGGTTAAGGCCTGGGATAGGGTTTAAACATTAAGTTAAGGCACTCATTCCCTATGGTAAAGGTGAGGGTTAAGGCCTGGGATAGGATTTAAACATTAAGTTAAGGCACTCATTGCCTATGGTAAAGGTGAGGGTTAAAGCCTGGGATAGGGTTTAAACATTAAGTTAAGGCACTCATTCCTTATGGTGACGGTTAAGGCCTGGGATAGGGTTTAAACATTAAGTTAAGGCACTCATTCCTTATGGTGACGGTTAAGGCCTGGGATAGGGTTTGAACATTAAGTTAAGACACTCATTCCCTATGGTAAAGGTTAAGGCCTGGGACAGGGTTTGAACATTAAGTTAAGGCACTCATTCCCTATGGTAAAGGTGAGGGTTAAGGCCTGGGATAGGGTTTGAACATTAAGTTAAGACACTCATTCCCTATGGTAAAGGTTAAGGCCTGGGATAGGATTTAAACATTAAGTTAAGGCACTCATTGCCTATGGTAAAGGTGAGGGTTAAAGCCTGGGATAGGGTTTGAACATTAAGTTAAGACACTCATTCCCTATGGTAAAGGTTAAGGCCTGGGATAGGATTTAAACATTAAGTTAAGGCACTCATTGCCTATGGTAAAGGTGAGGGTTAAAGCCTGGGATAGGGTTTAAACATTAAGTTAAGGCACTCATTCCTTATGGTGACGGTTAAGGCCTGGGATAGGGTTTAAACATTAAGTTAAGGCACTCATTCCTTATGGTGACGGTTAAGGCCTGGGATAGGGTTTGAACATTAAGTTAAGACACTCATTCCCTATGGTAAAGGTTAAGGCCTGGGACAGGGTTTGAACATTAAGTTAAGACACTCATTCCCTATGGTAAGGGTTAAGGCCTGGGATAGGGTTTAAACATTAAGTTAAGACACTCATTCCCTATGGTAAAGGTTAAGGCCTGGGATAGGGTTTAAACATTAAGTTAAGGCACTCATTCCCTATGGTAAAGGTTAAGGCCTGGGATAGGGTTTAAACATTAAGTTAAGGCACTCATTCCCTATGGTAAAGGTTAAGGCCTGGGATAGGATTTAAACATTAAGTTAAGGCACTCATTCCCTATGGTAAAGGTGAGGGTTAAAGCCTGGGATAGGATTTAAACATTAAGTTAAGGCACTCATTCCCTATGGTAAAGGTGAGGGTTAAAGCCTGGGATAGGATTTAAACATTAAGTTAAGGCACTCATTCCTTATGGTGACGGTTAAGGCCTGGGATAGGGTTTAAACATTAAGTTAAGGCACTCATTCCCTATGGTAAAGGTGAGGGTTAAAGCCTGGGATAGGATTTAAACATTAAGTTAAGACACTCATTCCCTATGGTAAAGGTGAGGGTTAAGGCCTGGGATAGGGTTTAAACATTAAGTTAAGGCACTCATTCCCTATGGTAAAGGTGAGGGTTAAAGCCTGGGATAGGATTTAAACATTAAGTTAAGACACTCATTCCCTATGGTAAAGGTGAGGGTTAAGGCCTGGGATAGGGTTTAAACATTAAGTTAAGGCACTCATTCCCTATGGTAAAGGTGAGGGTTAAGGCCTGGGATAGGGTTTAAACATTAAGTTAAGACACTCATTCCCTATGGTAAAGGTGAGGGTTAAGGCCTGGGATAGGGTTTAAACATTAAGTTAAGGCACTCATTCCCTATGGTAAAGGTGAGGGTTAAAGCCTGGGATAGGATTTAAACATTAAGTTAAGACACTCATTCCCTATGGTAAAGGTGAGGGTTAAGGCCTGGGATAGGGTTTGAACATTAAGTTAAGGCACTCATTCCCTATGGTAAAGGTTAAAGCCTGGGATAGGGTTTGAACATTAAGTTAAGACACTCATTCCCTATGGTGAGGGTTAAGGCCTGGGATAGGATTTAAACATTAAGTTAAGGCACTCATTCCTTATGGTGACGGTTAAGGCCTGGGATAGGGTTTAAACATTTAGTTAAGGCACTCATTCCCTATGGTAAAGGTGAGGGTTAAAGCCTGGGATAGGGTTTAAACATTAAGTTAAGACACTCATTCCCTATGGTAAAGGTGAGGGTTAAAGCCTGGGATAGGATTTAAACATTAAGTTAAGGCACTCATTGCCTATGGTAAAGGTGAGGGTTAAAGCCTGGGATAGGGTTTAAACATTAAGTTAAGGCACTCATTGCCTATGGTAAAGGTGAGGGTTAAGGCCTGGGATAGGGTTTGAACATTAAGTTAAGGCACTCATTGCCTATGGTAAAGGTGAGGGTTAAGGCCTGGGATAGGGTTTGAACATTAAGTTAAGGCACTCATTCCCTATGGTGAGGGTTAAGGCCTGGGATAGGGTTTGAACATTAAGTTAAGACACTCATTCCCTATGGTAAAGGTTAAGGCCTGGGATAGGGTTTAAACATTAAGTTAAGACACTCATTCCCTATGGTAAAGGTGAGGGTTAAAGCCTGGGATAGGGTTTGAACATTAAGTTAAGGCACTCATTCCCTATGGTGAGGGTTAAGGCCTGGGATAGGGTTTGAACATTAAGTTAAGACACTCATTCCCTATGGTGAGGGTTAAGGCCTGGGATAGGGTTTGAACATTAAGTTAAGGCACTCATTCCCTATGGTGAGGGTTAAGGCCTGGGATAGGGTTTGAACATTAAGTTAAGACACTCATTCCCTATGGTGAGGGTTAAGGCCTGGGATAGGGTTTGAACATTAAGTTAAGACACTCATTCCCTATGGTAAAGGTGAGGGTTAAGGCCTGGGATAGGATTTAAACATAAAGTTAAGACACTCATTCCCTATGGTAAAGGTTAAGGCCTGGGATAGGGTTTGAACATTAAGTTAAGACACTCATTCCCTATGGTAAAGGTTAAGGCCTGGGATAGGGTTTGAACATTAAGTTAAGACACTCATTCCCTATGGTAAAGGTTAAGGCCTGGGATAGGGTTTGAACATTAAGTTAAGACACTCATTCCCAATGGTAAAGGTTAAGGCCTGGGATAGGGTTTGAACATTAAGTTAAGACACTCATTCCCTATGGTAAAGGTTAAGGCCTGGGATAGGGTTTGAACATTAAGTTAAGACACTCATTCCCTATGGTAAAGGTGAGGGTTAAGGACTGGGATAGGGTTTGAACATTAAGTTAAGACACTCATTCCCTATGGTAAAGGTTAAGGCCTGGGATAGGGTTTGAACATTAAGTTAAGACACTCATTCCCTATGGTAAAGGTGAGGGTTAAGGCCTGGGATAGGATTTAAACATTAAGTTAAGGCACTCATTGCCTATGGTAAAGGTGAGGGTTAAAGCCTGGGATAGGGTTTGAACATTAAGTTAAGGCACTCATTGCCTATGGTAAAGGTGACGGTTAAGGCCTGGGATAGGGTTTGAACATTAAGTTAAGGCACTCATTCCCTATGGTGAGGGTTAAGGCCTGGGATAGGGTTTAAACATTAAGTTAAGACACTCATTCCCTATGGTAAAGGTGAGGGTTAAAGCCTGGGATAGGGTTTGAACATTAAGTTAAGGCACTCATTCCCTATGGTAAGGGTTAAGGCCTGGGATAGGATTTAAACATTAAGTTAAGGCACTCATTCCCTATGGTAAAGGTGAGGGTTAAGGCCTGGGATAGGATTTAAACATTAAGTTAAGGCACTCATTCCCTATGGTAAAGGTTAAGGCCTGGGATAGGGTTTAAACATTAAGTTAAGACACTCATTCCCTATGGTAAAGGTGAGGGTTAAAGCCTGGGATGGGGTTTGAACATTAAGTTAAGACACACATTCCCTATGGTGAGGGTTAAGGCCTGGGATAGGATTTAAACATTAAGTTAAGGCACTCATTCCCTATGGTGAGGGTTAAGGCCTGGGATAGGGTTTAAACATTAAGTTAAGGCACTCATTGCCTATGTTGAGGGTTAAGGCCTGGGATAGGGTTTAAACATTAAGTTAAGACACTCATTCCCTATGGTAAAGGTGAGGGTTAAGGCCTGGGATAGGGTTTAAACATTAAGATAAGGCACTCATTGCCTATGGTAAAGGTGAGGGTTAAGGCCTGGGATAGGATTTAAACATTAAGTTAAGACACTCATTCCCTATGGTAAAGGTGAGGGTTAAGGCCTGGGATAGGATTTAAACATTACGTTAAGGCACTCATTGCCTATGGTAAAGGTGAGGGTTAAAGCCTGGGATAGGGTTTGAACATTAAGTTAAGGCACTCATTGCCTATGGTAAAGGTGAGGGTTAAAGCCTGGGATAGGGTTTAAACATTAAGTTAAGGCACTCATTCCCTATGGTAAAGGTGAGGGTTAAGGCCTGGGATAGGATTTAAACATTAAGTTAAGACACTCATTCCCTATGTTGAGGGTTAAGGCCTGGGATAGGGTTTAAACATTAAGTTAAGACACTCATTCCCTATGTTGAGGGTTAAGGCCTGGGATAGGGTTTAAACATTAAGTTAAGGCACTCATTCCCTATGGTAAAGGTGAGGGTTAAGGCCTGGGATAGGATTTAAACATTAAGTTAAGACACTCATTGCCTATGGTAAAGGTGAGGGTTAAAGTTTGGGATAGGGTTTGAACATTAAGTTAAGACACTCATTCCCTATGGTAAAGGTTAAGGCCTGGGATAGGATTTAAACATTAAGTTAAGGCACTCATTGCCTATGGTAAAGGTGAGGGTTAAAGCCTGGGATAGGGTTTAAACATTAAGTTAAGGCACTCATTCCTTATGGTGACGGTTAAGGCCTGGGATAGGGTTTAAACATTAAGTTAAGGCACTCATTCCCTATGGTAAAGGTGAGGGTTAAGGCCTGGGATAGGATTTAAACATTAAGTTAAGACACTCATTCCCTATGGTAAAGGTGAGGGTTAAAGCCTGGGATAGGGTTTGAACATTAAGTTAAGACACTCATTCCCTATGGTAAAGGTTAAGGCCTGGGATAGGATTTAAACATTAAGTTAAGGCACTCATTGCCTATGGTAAAGGTGAGGGTTAAAGCCTGGGATAGGGTTTAAACATTAAGTTAAGGCACTCATTCCTTATGGTGACGGTTAAGGCCTGGGATAGGGTTTAAACATTAAGTTAAGGCACTCATTCCTTATGGTGACGGTTAAGGCCTGGGATAGGGTTTGAACATTAAGTTAAGACACTCATTCCCTATGGTAAAGGTTAAGGCCTGGGACAGGGTTTGAACATTAAGTTAAGGCACTCATTCCCTATGGTAAAGGTGAGGGTTAAGGCCTGGGATAGGATTTAAACATTAAGTTAAGACACTCATTCCCTATGGTAAAGGTGAGGGTTAAAGCCTGGGATAGGGTTTGAACATTAAGTTAAGACACTCATTCCCTATGGTAAAGGTTAAGGCCTGGGATAGGATTTAAACATTAAGTTAAGGCACTCATTGCCTATGGTAAAGGTGAGGGTTAAAGCCTGGGATAGGGTTTAAACATTAAGTTAAGGCACTCATTCCTTATGGTGACGGTTAAGGCCTGGGATAGGGTTTGAACATTAAGTTAAGACACTCATTCCCTATGGTAAAGGTTAAGGCCTGGGACAGGGTTTGAACATTAAGTTAAGACACTCATTCCCTATGGTAAGGGTTAAGGCCTGGGATAGGGTTTAAACATTAAGTTAAGACACTCATTCCCTATGGTAAAGGTTAAGGCCTGGGATAGGGTTTAAACATTAAGTTAAGACACTCATTCCCTATGGTAAGGGTTAAGGCCTGGGATAGGGTTTAAACATTAAGTTAAGACACTCATTCCCTATGGTAAAGGTTAAAGCCTGGGATAGGGTTTAAACATTAAGTTAAGGCACTCATTCCTTATGGTGATGGTTAAGGCCTGGGATAGGGTTTAAACATTAAGTTAAGGCACTCATTCCTTATGGTGACGGTTAAGGCCTGGGATAGGGTTTAAACATTAAGTTAAGGCACTCATTCCCTATGGTAAAGGTGAGGGTTAAGGCCTGGGATAGGATTTAAACATTAAGTTAAGACACTCATTCCCTATGGTAAGGTGAGGTTAAAGCCTGGGATAGGGTTTGAACATTAAGTTAAGACACTCATTCCCTATGGTAAAGGTTAAGGCCTGGGATAGGATTTAAACATTAAGTTAAGGCACTCATTGCCTATGGTAAAGGTGAGGGTTAAAGCCTGGGATAGGGTTTAAACATTAAGTTAAGGCACTCATTCCTTATGGTGACGGTTAAGGCCTGGGATAGGGTTTAAACATTAAGTTAAGGCACTCATTCCCTATGGTGACGGTTAAGGCCTGGGATAGGGTTTGAACATTAAGTTAAGACACTCATTCCCTATGGTAAAGGTTAAGGCCTGGGATAGGGTTTGAACATTAAGTTAAGACACTCATTCCCTATGGTAAGGGTTAAGGCCTGGGATAGGGTTTAAACATTAAGTTAAGACACTCATTCCCTATGGTAAAGGTTAAGGCCTGGGATAGGGTTTAAACATTAAGTTAAGGCACTCATTCCCTATGGTAAAGGTTAAGGCCTGGGATAGGGTTTAAACATTAAGTTAAGGCACTCATTCCCTATGGTAAAGGTTAAGGCCTGGGATAGGATTTAAACATTAAGTTAAGGCACTCATTCCCTATGGTAAAGGTGAGGGTTAAAGCCTGGGATAGGATTTAAACATTAAGTTAAGGCACTCATTCCCTATGGTAAAGGTGAGGGTTAAAGCCTGGGATAGGATTTAAACATTAAGTTAAGGCACTCATTCCTTATGGTGACGGTTAAGGCCTGGGATAGGGTTTAAACATTAAGTTAAGGCACTCATTCCCTATGGTAAAGGTGAGGGTTAAAGCCTGGGATAGGATTTAAACATTAAGTTAAGACACTCATTCCCTATGGTAAAGGTGAGGGTTAAGGCCTGGGATAGGGTTTAAACATTAAGTTAAGGCACTCATTCCCTATGGTAAAGGTGAGGGTTAAAGCCTGGGATAGGATTTAAACATTAAGTTAAGACACTCATTCCCTATGGTAAAGGTGAGGGTTAAGGCCTGGGATAGGGTTTAAACATTAAGTTAAGGCACTCATTCCCTATGGTAAAGGTGAGGGTTAAGGCCTGGGATAGGGTTTAAACATTAAGTTAAGGCACTCATTCCCTATGGTAAAGGTGAGGGTTAAAGCCTGGGATAGGATTTAAACATTAAGTTAAGTCACTCATTCCCTATGGTAAAGGTGAGGGTTAAAGCCTGGGATAGGGTTTGAACATTAAGTTAAGGCACTCATTCCCTATGGTAAAGGTTAAAGCCTGGGATAGGGTTTGAACATTAAGTTAAGACACTCATTCCCTATGGTGAGGGTTAAGGCCTGGGATAGGATTTAAACATTAAGTTAAGGCACTCATTCCTTATGGTGACGGTTAAGGCCTGGGATAGGGTTTAAACATTTAGTTAAGGCACTCATTCCCTATGGTAAAGGTGAGGGTTAAAGCCTGGGATAGGGTTTAAACATTAAGTTAAGACACTCATTCCCTATGGTAAAGGTGAGGGTTAAAGCCTGGGATAGGATTTAAACATTAAGTTAAGGCACTCATTGCCTATGGTAAAGGTCAGGGTTAAAGCCTGGGATAGGGTTTAAACATTAAGTTAAGGCACTCATTGCCTATGGTAAAGGTGAGGGTTAAGGCCTGGGATAGGGTTTGAACATTAAGTTAAGGCACTCATTGCCTATGGTAAAGGTGAGGGTTAAGGCCTGGGATAGGGTTTGAACATTAAGTTAAGGCACTCATTCCCTATGGTGAGGGTTAAGGCCTGGGATAGGGTTTGAACATTAAGTTAAGACACTCATTCCCTATGGTAAAGGTTAAGGCCTGGGATAGGGTTTAAACATTAAGTTAAGACACTCATTCCCTATGGTAAAGGTGAGGGTTAAAGCCTGGGATAGGGTTTGAACATTAAGTTAAGGCACTCATTCCCTATGGTGAGGGTTAAGGCCTGGGATAGGGTTTGAACATTAAGTTAAGACACTCATTCCCTATGGTGAGGGTTAAGGCCTGGGATAGGGTTTGAACATTAAGTTAAGACACTCATTCCCTATGGTGAGGGTTAAGGCCTGGGATAGGGTTTGAACATTAAGTTAAGACACTCATTCCCTATGGTAAAGGTGAGGGTTAAGGCCTGGGATAGGATTTAAACATAAAGTTAAGACACTCATTCCCTATGGTAAAGGTTAAGGCCTGGGATAGGGTTTGAACATTAAGTTAAGACACTCATTCCCTATGGTAAAGGTTAAGGCCTGGGATAGGGTTTGAACATTAAGTTAAGACACTCATTCCCTATGGTAAGGGTTAAGGCCTGGGATAGGGTTTGAACATTAAGTTAAGACACTCATTCCCTATGGTAAAGGTTAAGGCCTGGGATAGGGTTTGAACATGAAGTTAAGACACTCATTCCCTATGGTAAAGGTTAAGGCCTGGGATAGGGTTTGAACATTAAGTTAAGACACTCATTCCCTATGGTAAAGGTTAAGGCCTGGGATAGGGTTTGAACATTAAGTTAAGACACTCATTCCCTATGGTAAAGGTGAGGGTTAAGGACTGGGATAGGGTTTGAACATTAAGTTAAGACACTCATTCCCTATGGTAAAGGTTAAGGCCTGGGATAGGGTTTGAACATTAAGTTAAGACACTCATTCCCTATGGTAAAGGTGAGGGTTAAGGCCTGGGATAGGATTTAAACATTAAGTTAAGGCACTCATTGCCTATGGTAAAGGTGAGGGTTAAAGCCTGGGATAGGGTTTGAACATTAAGTTAAGGCACTCATTGCCTATGGTAAAGGTGACGGTTAAGGCCTGGGATAGGGTTTGAACATTAAGTTAAGGCACTCATTCCCTATGGTGAGGGTTAAGGCCTGGGATAGGGTTTAAACATTAAGTTAAGACACTCATTCCCTATGGTAAAGGTGAGGGTTAAAGCCTGGGATAGGGTTTGAACATTAAGTTAAGGCACTCATTCCCTATGGTGAGGGTTAAGGCCTGGGATAGGGTTTGAACATTAAGTTGAGACACTCATTCCCTATGGTGAGGGTTAAGGCCTGGGATAGGGTTTGAACATTAAGTTAAGACACTCATTCCCTATGGTAAAGGTGAGGGTTAAAGCCTGGGATAGGGTTTGAACATTAAGTTAAGGCACTCATTCCCTATGGTAAGGGTTAAGGCCTGGGATAGGGTTTGAACATTAAGTTAAGACACTCATTCCCTATGGTGAGGGTTAAGGCCTGGGATAGGGTTTGAACATTAAGTTAAGACACTCATTCCCTATAGTAAAGGTGAGGGTTAAAGCCTGGGATAGGGTTTGAACATTAAGTTAAGGCACTCATTCCCTATGGTAAGGGTTAAGGCCTGGGATAGGGTTTGAACATTAAGTTAAGGCACTCATTCCCTATGGTGAGGGTTAAGGCCTGGGATAGGGTTTGAACATTAAGTTAAGACACTCATTCCCTATGGTAAAGGTTAAGGCCTGGGATAGGGTTTAAACATTAAGTTAAGACACTCATTCCCTATGGTGAGGGTTAAGGCCTGGGATAGGGTTTAAACATTAAGTTAAGGCACTCATTCCCTATGGTGAGGGTTAAGGCCTGGGATAGGGTTTGAACATTAAGTTAAGACACTCATTCCCTATGGTAAAGGTTAAGGCCTGGGATAGGGTTTAAACATTAAGTTAAGACACTCATTCCCTATGGTGAGGGTTAAGGCCTGGGATAGGGTTTAAACATTAAGTTAAGACACTCATTCCCTATGGTAAAGGTTAAAGCCTGGGATAGGGTTTAAACATTAAGTTAAGACACTCATTCCCTATGGTAAAGGTTAAGGCCTGGGATAGGGTTTAAACATTAAGTTAAGACACTCATTCCCTATGGTAAAGGTTAAGGCCTGGGATAGGGTTTAAACATTAAGTTAAGACACTCATTCCCTATGGTAAAGGTTAAGGCCTGGGATAGGGTTTAAACATTAAGTTAAGACACTCATTCCCTATGGTAAGGGTTAAGGCCTGGGATAGGGTTTGAACATTAAGTTAAGACACTCATTCCCTATGGTAAGGGTTAAGGCCTGGGATAGGGTTTGAACATTAAGTTAAGGCACTCATTCCCTATGGTAAAGGTGAGGGTTAAGGCCTGGGATAGGGTTTGAACATTAAGTTAAGACACTCATTCCCTATGGTAAAGGTTAAGGCCTGGGATAGGGTTTGAACATTAAGTTAAGACACTCATTCCCTATGGTAAAGGTGAGGGTTAAGGCCTGGGATAGGGTTTGAACATTAAGTTAAGACACTCATTCCCTATGGTAAAGGTTAAGGCCTGGGATAGGGTTTGAACATTAAGTTAAGACACTCATTCCCTATGGTAAAGGTTAAGGCCTGGGATAGGGTTTGAACATTAAGTTAAGACACTCATTCCCTATGGTAAAGGTTAAGGCCTGGGATAGGGTTTGAACATTAAGTTAAGACACTCATTCCCTATGGTAAAGGTTAAGGCCTGGGATAGGGTTTGAACATTAAGTTAAGACACTCATTCCCTATGGTAAGGGTTAAGGCCTGGGATAGGGTTTGAACATTAAGTTAAGACACTCATTCCCTATGGTAAAGGTTAAGGCCTGGGATAGGGTTTGAACATTAAGTTAAGACACTCATTCCCTATGGTAAAGGTTAAGGCCTGGGATAGGGTTTGAACATTAAGTTAAGACACTCATTCCCTATGGTAAGGGTTAAGGCCTGGGATAGGGTTTGAACATTAAGTTAAGACACTCATTCCCTATGGTAAAGGTTAAGGCCTGGGATAGGGTTTGAACATTAAGTTAAGACACATTCCCTATGGTAAAGGTTAAGGCCTGGGATAGGGTTTGAACATTAAGTTAAGACACTCATTCCCTATGGTAAAGGTTAAGGCCTGGGATAGGGTTTGAACATTAAGTTAAGACATTCATTCCCTATGGTAAGGGTTAAGGCCTGGGATAGGGTTTGAACATTAAGTTAAGACACTCATTCCCTATGGTAAAGGTTAAGGCCTGGGATAGGGTTTGAACATTAAGTTAAGACACTCATTCCCTATGGTAAAGGTTAAGGCCTGGGATAGGGTTTGAACATTAAGTTAAGACACTCATTCCCTATGGTAAGGGTTAAGGCCTGGGATAGGGTTTGAACATTAAGTTAAGACACTCATTCCCTATGGTAAAGGTTAAGGCCTGGGATAGGGTTTGAACATTAAGTTAAGACACATTCCCTATGGTAAAGGTTAAGGCCTGGGATAGGGTTTGAACATTAAGTTAAGACACTCATTCCCTATGGTAAAGGTTAAGGCCTGGGATAGGGTTTGAACATTAAGTTAAGACATTCATTCCCTATGGTAAGGGTTAAGGCCTGGGATAGGGTTTGAACATTAAGTTAAGACACTCATTCCCTATGGTAAAGGTTAAGGCCTGGGATAGGGTTTGAACATTAAGTTAAGACACTCATTCCCTATGGTAAAGGTTAAGGCCTGGGATAGGGTTTGAACATTAAGTTAAGACACTCATTCCTATGGTAAAGGTTAAGGCCTGGGATAGGGTTTGAACATTAAGTTAAGACACTCATTCCCTATGGTAAGGGTTAAGGCCTGGGATAGGGTTTGAACATTAAGTTAAGACACTCATTCCCTATGGTAAAGGTTAAGGCCTGGGATAGGGTTTGAACATTAAGTTAAGACACTCATTCCCTATGGTAAAGGTTAAGGCCTGGGATAGGGTTTGAACATTAAGTTAAGACACTCATTCCCTATGGTAAAGGTTAAGGCCTGGGATAGGGTTTGAACATTAAGTTAAGACACTCATTCCCTATGGTGAGGGTTAAGGCCTGGGATAGGGTTTGAACATTAAGTTAAGACACTCATTCCCTATGGTAAAGATTAAGGCCTGGGATAGGGTTTGAACATTAAGTTAAGACACATTCCCTATGGTGAGGTTAAGGCCTGGGATAGGGTTTGAACATTAAGTTAAGACACTCATTCCCTATGGTAAAGGTTAAGGCCTGGGATAGGGTTTGAACATTAAGTTAAGGCACTCATTCCCTATGGTGAGGGTTAAGGCCTGGGATAGGGTTTAAACATTAAGTTAAGACACTCATTCCCTATGGTAAAGGTTAAGGCCTGGGATAGGGTTTAAACATTAAGTTAAGGCACTCATTCCCTATGGTAAAGGTGAGGGTTAAGGCCTGGGATAGGGTTTGAACATTAAGTTAAGACACTCATTCCCTATGGTAAAGGTTAAGGCCTGGGATAGGGTTTGAACATTAAGTTAAGACACTCATTCCCTATGGTAAAGGTTAAGGCCTGGGATAGGGTAAATCAAATCAAAACAAAATAGTGTCCACGAATGGGATCAAACATGCAACCTTCTGATCCAGAGCCACAGAAATCATCCCTGTATGAAGCATTTCACATCATATGATGCTAAATACATCATATGGGGATGATTTCTTTCTTTGAAGTTACATATCTTGAAAACTTGAGTTGTGACATTTTGGGACGATGTCAACAAAGGTCTAATGAAGCAAATACAAAGAGAGAGTTTTTGGGTGGTGTTTGTCTTTAAGTACAGTGGTGGAAAAAGTAATAAATTGTCATTCTTGAGTAAATAGTAAAAGTAAATGCTTTGCATCAAATTTCCTATATTAAGTAAACCAGAAGGCACAAATGTTATTTATTTTTATTTAAGGGCAATCAGTCACAGACAACTCCAACACTCAGACATAATTTACAAATGCAGTATTTGTATTTAGTGAGTACGCCATATGAGAGGCAGTAGGGATGACACCACGTTATATTGATAGGTGCGTGAATTGGACCATACTCTGCTGTTCTGCCCCTGAACAAGGCAGTTAACCCACCTCGGCCGTCATTGAAAATAAGAATATGTTGTTAACTGACTTGCCTAGTTAAATAAAGGTAATAAAATACTGTGGTCCTGCCTGAGCATTCGAAATGTAACGAGTCAGGGAAAATGTATAGAAGTAAAAACTACTTATTTTCTTTAGGAATGTAGTGGAGTTAAAGTAAAACTTGTCCAAAATATAAATAGTGAAGTAAAGTACAGATACCAAAAACATCTTATTTACTTTACACCACTACCAATTTTACGTCAATCTTGAACAATCTCCCTGGTCCTTCCTGATCCATTTAACCTATATGGTTATATATATATATACAGTATGTGTGCCCTGTTATAGAGACTCAGACAATCCCCTCCATCTCTCTGAGTGACTGAATCACAGCGTCTCAGACTGATGAATAGAAAATGTCTTGAGATTTCCCCTCTGGTGGCAGGTGCTTTGACAGAGCATTGTTCATGTTTAACAGTAACTTCACTTATCCAAGAATCATTTGTTTTCACTGTGGTGTTGAACAATGTGAAAAGTTGCTGTTAGGTGGGTTTGAGTTAAGATAGAATGGACTAGAATGGAATGGACTTGCACTTTTTCTCTCACCCTCCCTCCTTCTCTCCCTCTCTCTCTCTCTCTTTTCCTTTCCCCCTCCCCTCTCCCCACTGTCTCTGTCTCTCTGTCTCTTTGTCTCTCTCTCTTTTCCTTTCCCCCCCTCCCCTCTCCCCCACTCTGTCTCTGTCTCTCTGTCTCTCTCTCTTTTCCTTTCCCCCTCCCCTCTCCCCCACTCTGTCTCTGTCTCTTTGTCTCTCTCTCTTTTCCTTTCCCCCTCCCCTCTCCCCCACTGTCTCTGTCTCTCTGTCTCTTTGTCTCTCTCTCTTTTCCTTTCCCCCTCCCCTCTCCCCCACTGTCTCTGTCTCTCTGTCTCTTTGTCTCTCTCTCTTTTCCTTTCCCCCCCTCCCCTCTCCCCCCCTGTCTCTGTCTCTCTGTCTCTTTGTCTCTGTCTCTGTCTCTTTGTCTCTCTCTCTTTTCCTTTCCCCCTCCCCTCTCCCCCCACTGTCTCTGTCTCTCTGTCTCTTTGTCTCTCTCTTTTCTTTCCCCCCTCCCCTCTCCCCCACTCTCTCTCTCTCTTTTCCTTTCCCCCCCTCCCCTCTCCCCCACTCTGTCTCTGTCTCTCTGTCTCTCTCTCTTTTCCTTTCCCCCTCCCCTCTCCCCCACTCTGTCTCTGTCTCTTTGTCTCTCTCTCTTTTCCTTTTCCCCCCTCCCCTCTCCCCCACTCTGTCTCTCTGTCTCTTTGTCTCTCTCTCTTTTCCTTTCCCCCCCCTCTCCCCCACTCTGTCTCTGTCTCTCTGTCTCTTTGTCTCTCTCTCTTTTCCTTTCCCCCTCCCCTCTCCCCCTCTCTGTCTCTGTCTCTTTGTCTCTCTCTCTTTTCCTTTCCCCCCCTCCCCTCTCCCCCACTCTGTCTCTGTCTCTCTGTCTCTTTGTCTCTCTCTCTTTTCCTTTCCCCCCTCCCCTCTCCCCCACTCTGTCTCTGTCTCTCTGTCTCTTTGTCTCTCTCTCTTTTCCTTCCCCCCCCCTCTCCCCACTCTGTCTTTGTCTCTCTGTCTCTTTGTCTCTCTCTCTTTTCCTTTCCCCCCTCCCCTCTCCCCCACTCTGTCTCTGTCTCTCTGTCTCTTTGTCTCTCTCTCTCTTTTCCTTTTCCCCCTCCCCTCTCCCCCACTCTGTCTCTCTGTCTCTCTGTCTCTCTGTCTCTCTGTCTCTTTGTCTCTCTCTCTTTTCCTTTCCCCCCTCCCCTCTCCCCCACTCTGTCTCTGTCTCTTTGTCTCTCTCTCTTTTCCTTTCCCCCTCCCCTCTCCCCCACTCTGTCTCTGTCTCTCTGTCTCTTTGTCTCTCTCTCTTTTCCTTCCCCCCTCCCCTCTCCCCCACTCTGTCTCTCTGTCTCTCTCTCTTTTCCTTTCCCCCCCTCCCCTCTCCCCCACTCTGTCTCTCTGTCTCTTTGTCTCTCTCTCTTTTCCTTTCCCCCTCTCCCCCACTCTGTCTCTGTCTCTCTGTCTCTTTGTCTCTCTCTCTTTTCCTTTCCCCCCCTCCCCTCTCCCCCACTCTGTCTCTGTCTCTTTGTCTCTCTCTCTTTTCCTTTCCCCCTCCCCTCTCCCCCACTCTGTCTCTGTCTCTCTGTCTCTTTGTCTCTCTCTCTTTTCCTTTCCCCCCCTCCCCTCTCCCCCACTCTGTCTCTCTGTCTCTTTGTCTCTCTCTCTTTTCCTTTCCCCCTCCCCTCTCCCCACTCTGTCTCTCTGTCTCTTTGTCTCTCTCTCTTTTCCTTTCCCCCCCTCCCCTCTCCCCCACTCTGTCTCTGTCTCTCTGTCTCTTTGTCTCTCTCTTTTCCTTTCCCCCCTCCCCTCTCCCCCACTCTGTCTCTGTCTCTCTGTCTCTTTGTCTCTCTCTCTTTTCCTTTCCCCCCTCCCCTCTCCCCCACTCTGTCTCTGTCTCTCTGTCTCTTTGTCTCTCTCTCTTTTCCTTTCCCCCCCTCCCCTCTCCCCCACTCTGTCTCTGTCTCTTTGTCTCTCTCTCTTTTCCTTTCCCCCCCTCCCCTCTCCCCCACTCTGTCTCTGTCTCTCTGTCTCTTTGTCTCTCTCTCTTTTCCTTTCCCCCCCTCCCCTCTCCCCCACTCTGTCTCTGTCTCTTTGTCTCTCTCTCTTTTCCTTTCTCTGTTCTGTCTCTCTCTCTTTGTCTCTTTCTTTTCCTTTCCCCCTCCCCTCTCCCCACTTTGTCTCTGTCTCTCTGTCTCTTTGTCTCTCTCTCTTTTCCTCTCCCCCCCTCCCCCCCCCCCCACTCTGTCTCTCTGTCTCTTTGTCTCTCTCTCTTTTCCTTTCCCCCCCTCCCCTCTCCCCCACTCTGTCTCTGTCTCTCTCTCTTTTCCTTTCCCCCCTCCCCTCTCCCCCACTCTGTCTCTGTCTCTTTGTCTCTCTCTCTTTTCCTTTCCCCCCCTCCCCTCTCCCCCACTCTGTCTCTGTCTCTCTGTCTCTCTCTCTTTTCCTTTCCCCCTCCCCTCCCCTCTCCCCCACTCTGTCTCTGTCTCTCTGTCTCTTTGTCTCTCTCTCTTTTCCTTTCCCCCCCTCCCCTCTCCCCCACTCTGTCTCTCTCTCTTTTCCTTTCCCCCCCCTCCCCTCTCCCCCACTCTGTCTCTGTCTCTCTGTCTCTTTGTCTCTCTCTCTTTTCCTTTCCCCCCTCCCCTCTCCCCCACTGTCTCTGTCTCTCTGTCTCTTTGTCTCTCTCTCTTTTCCTTTCCCCCTCCCCTCTCCCCCCACTCTGTCTCTGTCTCTTTGTCTCTCCCTCTTTTCCTTTCCCCCTCCCCTCTCCCCCCCCCTGTCTCTGTCTCTCTGTCTTTGTCTCTCTCTCTTTTCCTTTCCCCCTCCCCTCTCCCCCACTCTGTCTCTCTGTCTCTCTCTCTTTTCCTTTTCCCCCTCCCCTCTCCCCCACTGTGTCTCTGTCTCTCTGTCTCTTTGTCTCTCCTCTTTTCCTTTCCCCCTCCCCCTCTGTCTCTGTCTCTGTCTCTTTGTCTCTCTCTCTTTTCCTTTCCCCCTCCCCTCTCCCCCACTCTGTCTCTGTCTCTCTGTCTCTTTGTCTCTCTCTCTTTTCCTTTCCCCCTCCCCTCTCCCCCACTCTGTCTCTCTGTCTCTCTCTGTCTCTTTCCCCCCTCCCCTCTCCCCCACTCTGTCTCTCTGTCTCTTTTCTCTCTTTTCCTTTCCCCCTCTCCCCTCTCCCCCACTCTGTCTCTGTCTCTTTGTCTCTCTCTTTTCCTGTCCCCCTCCCCTCTCCCCCACTCTGTCTCTGTCTCTCTGTCTCTTTGTCTCTCTCTCTTTTCCTTTCCCCCTCCCCTCTCCCCCACTCTGTCTCTCTGTCTCTCTCTCTTTCTTTCCCCCCTCCCCTTCTGTCTCTCTGTCTCTTTGTCTCTCTCTCTTTTCCTTTTCCCCCCTCCCCTCTCCCCCACTCTGTCTCTGTCTCTCTGTCTCTTTGTCTCTCTCTCTTTTCCTTTCCCCCTCCCCTCTCCCCCACTCTGTCTCTGTCTCTCTGTCTCTCTGTCTCTTTGTCTCTCTCTCTTTTCCTTTCCCCCTCCCCTCTCCCCCACTCTGTCTCTGTCTCTTTGTCTCTCTCTCTTTTCCTTCCCCCCCCCTCCCCTCTCCCCCACTCTGTCTCTGTCTCTCTGTCTCTTTGTCTCTCTTTCATGTTGGTTGAGTTATTCAGGCCTCCATGTGAAACAGTGACAGGGTTCACTTACATGTCAACTGTTTGTCTGTTAGCTTCACTAAACAGAGGTCAAATACCACTTAGTCACAAACAACATCATTAGGTATCTGCTTAATGTTCCCCCCAGAACACATGTTGGAGGAAATGAATTCCAAGCAGTGGGTCTGTTCCCTGTACAGCTCAGGGTGGAACATCTGAAGATGAACCACATGTATAATATTGGAAAAAAGTTCATTTCACTTTAACGTGTTATCCCCTGGGATGTACTCAGTGCATATTTCCCCCCATTGAATCAAATCAAATCAAAATCCCTTACATACTTAGTGAACAATGCCATTGTTGTTGTGTGTGTGTGTTTGATTTCGAAGCCTAACTGTACACATGCATGTGTTAATTTCAGAGCGGTTACACAATGCATGTGTTTAAAATAAATTGTGGCTGACCTGTGCTTCTAGCCCCTTCGACTGTGTGTGTGTGTGTGTGTGTGTGTGTGTGTGTGTGTGTGTGTGTGTGTGTGTGTGTGTGTGTGCGCGCGCGTGCATTGTTTCTGAAATTGTCCGATATAAATTCTTGTTCGCCACTGATGATTACACCCTAGATCAGCGAGAGGCAGGCAAGAGTGTGCAAGGCGGTATTGAATGTGTCACTGTCTGTCACCATGATTACAAAAATTGTTCTCTCGACCTGTGCACGCACCTACGTTGTAAACTTTCATTCAGAGGCTAGTTTGTAGCAACCTCATGATGGATATAGGGAAAATTTGAGTATCATGTAGTAGCCTTAACCTATCGATGTTACATTGAGCTGTGTGAATGGAATATGAATGACAGTTATCCAATACGCTGAAAAAAATAAGACCAGGATCATCTTAAATGGCACCGACCGCCACTGTCGTGTAGAGAACAGAAATGTGTATTTTTGCGTAGTTACAACCCAACTCCTGAGAAACAATGGAGACATGCATGCACACACACACACACACACACACACACACACACCGCCATGACCAACAACAACATGTCATCATAATCAATATTTTATCTAGAAAAACTGTGTCTTGATCCTCTGTTGTCCCTCTGATCTCAAATCAGATCAATACTTATATGGTTAATAATACCATGTTGTATTATTAACCATATAAATGGTTGCACAACAACACTATCCAGTCCACTGTCATGTGAGAGGTCCATGTTACCGTGATGCAATGTTGACTTATTATGGTAATGATACTTTATTAAGATAAGATCACTTTATTGTTCAATTGCACACAAGGTCCAACAGAAATGTGAGTTCTTCTTTTAACCCAACATCCGAAAGACACCCATACATACACATACACTAACAGGTTTAGGAGAGGTGTGGGGGGATGTCTTTCTCAAGGGCACAACAGCTGGCAATGGCATCTAGGATTTGATACCAGCATCCCTCCGTTTGCCAGTTCACTTCCTGCCAGATTAAGGTATTATTCAATTGTAAGTATTGGTCATTTGTCAACACTCTTGACTCCTACTGATGATTTGTTAGAATGAGAAATGACAATGTTACTGACCTTTACTCATCCTGCCCGCATCTGATTGACTCAGGCTCTTTTGGCAGTCCTGTGACTGGCCATTCTCAACACGTCACTACAAAAAACTTCCAATCATTACTTTTTTGAATCGCCAATTTCTGTCTCAGATGAATGCTGCCCTCTGCTGCATATAGTATGATACTGTCACGACTACTTCAAACAATCTGGAGAAAGCCTATCTATCTCAAAGGAAAAGTGTGTCTGGGAAGGCTACTGAGAAATGTTACCTACTTTGTATGGATAAACAACTCCACTACTCAACTAGTATGGAAACATCTACTTCATGCAGGTCTGCTCTATCCAGCCTGTAATGATTTCCATGTTCAGCTCTAAATCAAATCAAATCAAATCAAATCTAATGTTATTTGTCACATACACATGGTTAGCAGATGTTAATGCGAGTGTAGCGAAATGCTTGTATTTCTAGTTCCGACAATGCAGTGATAACCAACAAGTAATCTAACTAACAATTCCAAAACTACTGTCTTATACACAGTGTAAGGGGATAAGGAATATGTACATAAGGATATATGAATGAGTGATGGTACAGAGCAGCATACAGTAGATGGTATCGAGTACAGTATATACATATGAGATGAGTATGTAGACAAAGTAAACAAAGTGGCATAGTTAAAGTGGCTAGTGATACATGTATTACATAAGGATGCAGTCGATGATGTAGAGTACAGTATATACGTATGCATATGAGATGAATAATGTAGGGTAAGTAACATTATATAAGGTAGCATTGTTTAAAGTGGCTAGTGATATATTTACATCCTTTCCCATCAATTCCCATTATTAAAGTGGCTGGAGTTGGGTCAGTGTCAATGACAGTGTGTTGGCAGCAGCCACTCAATGTTAGTGGTGGCTGTTTAACAGTCTGATGGCCTTGAGATAGAAGCTGTTTTTCAGTCTCTTGGGCCCAGCTTTGATGCACCTGTACTGACCTCGCCTTCTGGATGATAGCGGGGTGAACAGGCAGTAGTTCGGGTGGTTGATGTCCTTGATGATCTTTATGGCCTTCCTGTAACATCGGGTGGTGTAGGTGTCCTGGAGGGCAGGTAGTTTGCCCCCGGTGATGCCTTGTGCAGACCTCACTACCCTTTGGAGAGCCTTACGGTTGAGGGCGGAGCAGTTGCCGTACCAGGCGGTGATACAGCCCGCCAGGATGCTCTCGATTGTGCATCTGTAGAAGTTTGTGAGTGCTTTTGGTGACAAGCCGAATTTCTTCAGCCTCCTGAGGTTGAAGAGGCGCTGCTGCACCTTCTTCAGGACGCTGTCAGTGTGAGTGGACCAATTCAGTTTGTCTGTGATGTGTATGCCGAGGAACTTAAAACTTGCTACCCTCTCCACTACTGTTCCATCGATGTGGATGGGGAGGTGTTCCCTCTGCTGTTTCCTGAAGTCCACAATCATCTCCTTAGTTAGAGGGCCCTCACCTCCTCCCTGTAGGCCGTCTCGTCGTTGTTGGTAATCAAGCCTACCACTGTTGTGTCGTCCGCAAACTTGATGATTGAGTTGGAGGCGTGCGTGGCCACGCAGTCGTGGGTGAACAGGGAGTACAGGAGAGGGCTCAGAACGCACCCTTGTGGGGCCCCCGTGTTGAGGATCAGCGGGGAGGAGATGTTGTTGCCTACCCTCACCACCTGGGGGCGGCCCGTCAGGAAGTCCAGTACCCAGTTGCACAGGGCGGGGTCGAGACCCAGGGTCTCGAGCTTGATGACGAGCTTGGAGGGTACTATGGTGTTGAATGCCGAGCTGTAGTCGATGAACAGCATTCTCACATAGGAATTCCTCTTGTCCAGGTGGGTTAGGGCAGTGTGGAGTGTGGTTGAGATTGCATCTTCTGTTGACCTATTTGGGCGCTAAGCAAATTGGAGTGGGTCTAGGGTGTCAGGTAGGGTGGAGGTGATATGGTCCTTGACTAGTCTCTCAAAGCACTTCATGATGACGTAAGTGAGTGCTACGGGGCGCTAGTCGTTTAGCTCAGTTACCTTAGCTTTCTTGGGAACAGGAACAATGGTGGCCCTCTTGAAGCATGTGGGAACAGCAGACTGGTATAGGGATTGATTGAATATGTCCGTAAACACACCGGCCAGCTGGTCTGCACATGCTCTGAGGGCGCAGCTGGGGATGCCGTCTGGGCCTGCAGCCTTGCGAGGTTTAACACGTTTAAATGTCTTACTCACCTCGGCTGCAGTGAAGGAGAGACCGCATGTTTTCGTTGCAGGCCGTGTCAGTGGCACTGTATTGTCCTCAAAGCGGGCAAAAAAGTTATTTAGTCTGCCTGGGAGCAAGACATCCTGGTCCGTGACTGGGCTGGGTTTCTTCTTGTAGTCCGTGATTGACTGTAGACCCTGCCACATGCCTCTTGTGTCTGAGCCATTGAATTGAGATTACACTTTGTCTCTGTATTGACGCTTAGCTTGTTTAATAGCCTTGCGGAGGGAATAGCTGCATTGTTTATACCTCTAGGTTTCCATGTTCAGCTCTAGGTTGAGCAGGTAGTGTGAAGTAGAGCAGGCCAGACTCTAGTGGATGACTTAATTATGCATATTTGAAATGGTCAAAATATGGCATCCTGGTTTATTTGACTTCCGTAGCAATTTACTATCATCTACTAGGGGCAACGCAAGCACCTATTACCAGCTAGCGGGCCTCGTTACAGATCTACGGCTCAGAGGATGTTGGGTTCAATCCCAGTGCTAGTGCTAGGGTATAGAGTTTTAAATGTTTTAGCATATGCCTATTTATTTCTGCAACAACACACTCACTCATCACAAATGTTAAGCAAGCTAGTTACAGTGACTCCTATAGACATGATTGACATCAGGAAAAGAGGGTAGGCTATCAGCTGATCGTTGATATTGATGATTGATTTAAATCTGCTAGTTAGCGAGCTCAATACTTTTTTTTTACTGATTGTGATTCATCTTCAATGCTCTTAAATAATAACTTCATCATATAGCCATGCTATATGGCTGGCCATATAGAGAGAGGTTTGTGAGGATATTTTAGTATAGGGTGGTTAGCTGGAGTCTAGACTACCTGTGTTCAGTGCTTCATTTGTACCAGAACGCATAAAAACATCCCCTTTATAATAAAGCATTGCATGCATATCAGTGCATTTGCATAGTGGCATAGAGCAGAACAGTAGAGGCGCATACAGAAGTTAGGGAACATAGGGAACATTTTTATTAGCATAGGGTCCGGGAGAAAATGGGCCTTTAATAAACACATTTGATGCAATTATATGTCCTTTTACATGACTGGAGGCTGAGCAAAATCTTTTTTTCCGCACAAATGATGGAAATGACAGGCTACTTTGACGCTGACAATCTGAGAATCTAAGTTCAATAAAAACAACCTTGTCTTGAATCAATCAATAGCTCAGGCCTCTGTCTGTGGAGACTCACATATGAGGAGGAAATTATAGTCCTAAAAAATCTTTCCAGTATCACTGACTCAGATGCTCAGATCACTCTCTGGCGATGGCAGATGAGCTCATTCCAAAAGCATATCGCTCCTGTACACAGCTCGTCTCATAGACTAGAAGTAAATAGCAAATGTAAATCCAGGACACTGAAATTAGTATGATATGTTACATTTGGTATGGTTAAATAAGATAGAAGGTCCCACAACAACACCTGTGCATTTTGGACTTCTAACCACTTTTAAACTTTGTTTTAGCTACAGAAGTGTATCATTGGATTGATAAATATCTGTGCATGTGCTTAACAGAAAGGGTAGTCATTTTTCACATGTAATACACAGCAATGGGAAGTTTCCATACAAGTTGAGTAGTAGCAAAAAAATACAGGAAATTCAATGAGCAGCCCAACCCTAATTTTGACCTATGCACATCAATAGCAGTACCAGGTCCAGTAAGCTGAGTTTGCGGTAAAAGCCCTGTGCAATATCTCACATTTAGGGTTAGGCTGGTCATTCATGTTTTTCTCCTATTTCCATGCCATGGGATCATGTTAGATTGTGTTGAAGTGAATTCAATTAACTCTATTTGGAAAAAAACAAATCATGGGGAAGAGCCCCCTAGGCCAGAACCCCCCTAACCCACCCCCCACATCTCCAATCAAAGTTATTCCCCTGTCTGTCACCATGTGCTGTGCCTAATGTTCATAATGTGGAGTCATACACAGGCAGAGAATACAAATATTAACAGATGCATGTTTTCCATTGTGTGCTACTATTTTGTCCAGGTCTGTCTTGTAAAACAGGTTTCTACTCTCAATGTGACTAAACTGGTCAAATAAAGGTTCAAAGAGAGACTATTAAAGGTTCACAGAGAGACTATTAAATCAAATTCACCATCCAGGAAGTTCAAATTACAACAGGTTGTGGAAATATTCATTTTATACTAATTTGTTTCTAGAAGTAATATCTAGAATATGTCCAATATTTCTCAGACCTCTCATAGTAAATTAATTGGCTATTGATCAGCTGTTTTCTTGATGTTTCCACTCCTTCTCACAGTAAGATTTTTTCCCCTATTGACTAAAATAGGTGGTGCGTTTTTATAACTATTTAATACAGCTGATATTTCCATCTATTCTTACAATTATGTCATATAGACTATAGTCCATGATATTTCATGCCCAGTGTTAACTGTAGGATTAAGCTATGAGCACACTGAACCCTTTGTAAATAGCACCCTAAACAATGCATGCGTTGGTGTGTGACCACTGAAAGGTTGAGGTCAGGCATCACATGAGTTTGTGAAGGGCGTGGAACAGTCAGCCCAAACTGCTTTGAAATACAATCAATTTTTCAAACACAATCATTATTTTTATGAATGTCTTACTCCCTCTCTCTCCTCTGTTTCCATTTCTCTCTCTCAATCTCTCCCCCTCCCATCGTGCCCTCCCTCTCTCTTCATCTGTTTCTCTTTCACTGAAACTGTATTGGAGCAGGTTCTTTTGTTTGCATGTTATTGTGGAACTCTTTCATTCCTTCAACCTACATTGGTATTTCAACACTTTCCTTTGATTGCAACCGCTTGAACAGCATCACAAAACACAGGAGGTCCCAATGCTAACGTAAGGTCAAAGTTTCAACAGTTAAACGATTTCCCGTAATATCAGAAACTGTAGGAGGTCTTGGGAAGTTTGCTTTTACTCCTCCCTCTCATACACTCTCCTCCTCCCACCAATTCTTCTTCGCTCTTAAATCAAAGGTACCTCAGTCTTTCTTTTCTCCCAGGACCGGATAGTTCCAGGCCATCAGCCCAGTCGTTCACCCCAGGAATCCTTCAGGTATTTGGGCCAGGGATTAGAGATTCTCCCTTTAGGAAACCATGGACTGGGGGGGATAAGGAGGAGAGGAGTATTACGCTCTGCAGTATGCGACGCCGTTCAGGTCACGGTCTTGGTTATTTGACGCGTGAAATAGTCTTATTTGATTTACCAAATAGTGTTATTTGATGTGTTCATTTTAACACACAAGACCTGAACGGTCTTTCATACTGTAGTAGGGGTTTGGGGTTAAGAGCTAGCCTAAAGCCTGGGATACAGACCGTCACTTGTAAATGTTTGTCGTCTAATTCATCTTGTATGGAGCCTACACATGTAGGATCTTAATTTGATCACCCTCTTGTTGGAGAACTTAAACGTTCGTAATTTCCACTTTGAAAAGTATCAACCCCTACAAAACGTCAATTTAATTATAATCTACATAATAGTTCACATTTCCTGTTGCTGCAGGATATTTTCCCTGCTGTAGCAAACTGGTCAAATTAAGATCCAACATCTGTATTTTAACCTGTTTTCTAGAGCAGTATTTGTGTTATAGGAGAGATTTATGTTGGTCTGTCCTCTGTTAAATAGTATTATTATGAGAAGAGAGGAGAAGATGTTAAAATTACTGTGTTAGTTACAGTTAGTCGTGAGGAAATCCTTGTTAGGGTGTGGCACTACTTGTGTATTTACTCTGAGTAGGAGCCAACTCAGGGTAGAGTGCACAGGAGGTTGGTGGCACCTTAATTGGGGAGGATGGCTTGTGGTAATGGCTGGAGCGGAATGAGTGTAATGGTATAAAAACAAAATATCAAACACAAGGTTTACATGTGTTTGATGCCATTCCATTCACTCCGTTCCAGACATTATTATGAGCCGTCCTCCCGTCATCAGCCTCCACTGGTAGAGTTTAAACACTGACACACAACCTCATACACACTGTATGTTTACTGTATAGACTCAACTTAATATAGCTTGAATATACAGTTACAGTAAGCAATTTCATACTATAGAAAAACACAACCATACTAACAGCTTTACTGTACAATACAGATACACTACTTCAGAATGCAGATGTATTATTCACTACAATACAGATACACTACTTCAGAATGCAGATGTATTATTCACTACAATACAGATGTATTATTCACTACAATACAGATGTATTATTCACTACAATACAGATGTATTATTCACTACAATACAGATGCACTACTTCAGAATGCAGATGTATTATTCACTACAATACAGATACACTACTTCGTCCAAGTACACCATTTAGATAATGTGAAAGCTTTAGTAGGCTATCCAGAGGCTTTATCAAATCAATAAGAGGAGAGATGGAGGGAAACGGGGAAGTCCACTGTCTCAAGGCAACATTTACAACATTACTCCTTCTTAATGGGTTTATACAGCAGCCAGATAACATATAGCTTGCCTCAATTTCCAAGCTTAGTTATAAGCCGAGTGATGAACAGGATGTGGGAGTATTAACATATAGCAGGGTTTCTTTATCCTGGTTCTGGGGACCAACAGAGGTGCACATATTTGTTCTTGCCCATCACTAACACCACCTGATTCAGCCAGTAAAATGCTTGATATTAAGTTGATTTGTTTAAACAGGTGGGTTAGTAATGATCTTATAGTAGTACAGACTAATGAACAGTGGTGGTTCTAGGTTGTATGGCTCCCTGGGTGAACCCCACCTTCAGGGTAGACAACGTGCGGGGGCACCGGTTAGTCGGGCTAATTTAAGGTAGTATGTACATGAATGTATAGTTTAAGTGAATATGCATATATGATAAAAAGAGAGTAGCAGCAGCGTAAAAGAGGGGATGGCTGGACACAATGCAAATAGTCTGGGTAGCCATTTGATTACATGTTCAGGAGTCTTATGGCTTGGGGGTAAAAGCTGTTGAGAAGCCTTTTAGTCCTAGACTGGCGCTCCAGTTCCTCTTGCCAGGCGGAAGTAGAGAGAACAGTCTATGGCTTGGGTCTTTGACAATGTTTAGAGCCTTCCACTGACACCGCCTGATGTAGAGGTCCTGGATGGCAGGTAGCTTAGCCCTAGTGATGAACTGAGCCGTACGCACTACCCTCTAGTGCCTTGCGGTCGGAGGCCGAGCAGGTGCCGTACCAGGCAGTGATGCAACCAGTCAAGATGCTCTCGATGTTGCAGCTGTAGAACCTTTTGAGGTTCTGAGGACTCATGTCAAATCTTTTGAGGGATAGGTTGTTATTCTGGCACCACCTGGCCAGGTCTCTGACCTTCTCCCTTTCGGCTGTCTCATCGTTGTCGGTGATCAGGCCTACCACTGTTATGTCGTCTGCAAACTTAATGATGGTGTTGGAGTCGTGCCTGGCCATGCAGTCGTGGTTGAACAGGGAGTACAGGAGGGGACTGAGCATGCACCCCTGAGGGGCTCCAGTGTTGGGGATCAGTGTGGCAAATGTGTTGCTACCTACTCTTACCACCTGGGGGCGGTCCGTCAGGAAGTCCAGGATCCAGTTGCAGAGGGAGATGTTTAGTCCCAGGATCCTTAGCTTAGTGATGAGTTTTGAGGGTACTATGGTGTTGAACACCATAGTACAGCTGTAATCAGCTGTAATCAATGAATAGCATTTTCACGTAGGTGTTCCTTTTGTCCAGGTGGGAAAGGGCAGTGTGAAGTGCAATGGAGATTGCATCATCTGTGGATCTGTTGGGTGGTATGAAAATTGGAGTGGGTCTATGGTTTCTGGGATGATTGTGTTGATGTGAGCAATTACCAGCCTTTCAATGCACTTCATGGCTACGGACATGAATGCTCGGGTCTGTAGTCATTTAGGCAAGTTGCCTTAGTGTTCTTGGGAACAGGGACTATGGTGGTCTCCTTGAAACATGTTGGTATGACTCAATCAGGGATATGTTGAAAATGTCAGTGAAGACACCTACCAGTTGGTCAGCACATGCTCGGGGTACACGTCCTGGTAATCAGTTTGAATGTTGACCTGCTTAAAGGTCTTACTCACGTCGGCTACGGAGAGCATGATCACACAGTCGTCCGGAACATCTAATGCTCTCATGCATGCCTCAGTGTTGCTAGCCTCGACGCGAGCGTAGAAGTGATTTAGCTCATCTGGTAGGCTCATGTCACTGCGCAGCTCGCGGCTGTGCTTCCCTTTGTAGTCTGTAATAGTTTGCAAGCCCTGCCACATAAGACGAGCATCAGAGCTGGTGTAGTATGATTCAATCTTAGCCCTGTATTGGCACTTTGCCTGTTTGATAGTTCGTCTGAGGGCATGGCAGGATTTCTTATACGCTTCTTGTTAGAGTCCCGCATCTTGAAAGCGGCAGTTCTACCCTTTAGCTCAGTGCGAATGTTGCCTGTAATCCATGGCTTTTGGTTGGGGTATGTACGTACAGTCACTTTGGGGATGACGTCCTCGATGCACTTATTGATAAAGCCAGTGACTGATGTGGTGTACTCCTCCATGCCATTGGAAGAATCCTGGAACATGTTCCAGTCTGTGATAGCAAAACAGTCCTATAGTATAGCATCTGCTTCATCTGACCACTTTTTATAGACCGAGTCACTGGTGCTTCCTGCTTGATTTTTGCTTGTAAGCAGAAATCGGGGGGGGGGATAGAATTGTGGTTAGATTTACCAAATGGAGGGTGAGGGAGAGCTTTTTACGTGTCTCTGTGTGTGGAGTACATGTGATCTAGAGTTATTTTCCCTCTGGTTGCACATTTAACATGTTGATAGAAATGAGGTAAAACTGATTTAAGTTTTCCTGCATTAAAGTCCCCAGCCACCAGGAGTGCCGCCTCTGAGTGAGCAGTTTCCTGTTTGCTTATTTCCTTATACAGCTGACTGAGTGCAGTCTTAGTGCTAGCATCTGTCATTGGTGGTAAATAAACAGCCACGAAAAGTATAGATGGCAAATAGTGTCTTACTGTGTCTTACAAATAGTGTGCTGTTCTTACAAATAGTGTGCTGTTCTATCTACCGGTGCAACGTATATCCCGCTAGCTGAATATCCATGTCATCATTCAGTCACGATTCCATGAATCATAAGATAACATTTTTGATGTCCCGTTGTTAGGATATTGATGATCGTACCTCGTCTAATTTATTGTCCAATGATTGTACGTTGGCAAGTAATATTGACGGTAGCGGAAGCTTTCCCACTCGCCTTCTGCGGATCCTTACGAGGCACCCTGCCCTGTGACCTCTGTACCTGCATCTCTTGCTCTTGCCAATAACGGGGATGTTGACCTTGTCGGGTGTTTGAAGAATGTCCTCTGCGTCCTGCTTGTTGACGGAAAAAAAAATATTTGTCTAATCTGAGGTGAGTGATCGCTGTCCTGATATCCAGAAGCTATTTTCTGCATTAAGATACGGTGACAGAACATTTATGTACAAAATAAGTTACAAATAACGCAAAAGAAAACCACATAGCGCAATTGGTTAGGTGCTCATAAAACTGCGGCCATTTACTCTGTGCCATTTTTTTAGATGAGGGACAATGGTCGCATCTGTTTCTCTCCATGCTTTGAGTTAAGTCTCTTCTGGGACCCCCTTAACAACCCCAATGTGTTATTGTCTGAAGTGTTTCATTGGTTAGACCAGATAATAGGGAACTAACTCACATTTCAGTTCCACAATTCAAGATCCCCAGTCTAGAAAAGTACAAGATCCCCAGTCTAGAAAAGTACAAGAAGTTTTTGTGAAATCTGTGACATTTATCACCACTCAACAACACCATAAGACTGTTTGTCCACTGAGCTAAAGCTTGGGCTTCAAAGACAGATGGTCATAGGATAGTCACACGCTAATGAGAGATGAGGAAAAACAGTTTTCCACTTCCTCCTTAGTATTCTACAGCAATTGACCACATTGTTTCACATTCACTTTTTCTTTTAAGAAAAATGATAGAATAAGAGTTTTGTAGGAGTAGCTATAGGTAAACAAACACATGCTTTTTGTGAAGTTGTCATGGCAACCCACGGGAAGTGTGGTAGGAAGAAAAAGGAGATGGAAATAAGTATGGTAGGTATAGAAACTCTGACCAGGTGCTTAATACAACATAATAATATAATGCAACACAACAACATAACATTGTGACAATAACAAGGAAAGCCAAAGTGCCAAAGCTTGGGCCTAAAGTAAGCTGTAAGAGATCATACAAAATATTTTCTCAGGACTCTTTTGTTGAAGATGTAAAACATTTATGTTGATCTGATGCGTATGGGGAAGTGAATCCAGATGCAGAACTGGAAGTATTTGTAAAATGATTTATGCAAATTGTTGATGTGTAAGAAATCCAACTGTGAGAACTGTAGAGCCCCTGAATTGATGATGCATTGAACAATTGTATGGTTCAAAGACGTGATTCTAAAGAGCTGCTCAGGTTATTGGTTGACATACTGTCAATTGAGAAATGTTGTGACTAAGCCTAACAAAAATAATAAATTATATTACCAAACCAAGATAAATGACATAAAACACAATGGAAAAATACTTTGGAGTACCTAAACTGATAACATGTGCTGAAAACCCAATGAATCTCCATTGTTCATTGAAGTTGATGGGTCATTTACAACTAAACCTTTTGGTGTTGCCATCATTTCAATGACTCTCACTAGTGAAGTGGAACATCTCAGAAGGGAAATGACAACACTGAACAGGGAACTGTCATATTTTTTGTATAAAATATCTAATAATGAAATGGAAGGGTTATTGTTTTGAATTTGGTCAAGTTAGTGTGGGAGAGGTGGAAAAACTACTGTTATCCATCACTAATGATAAACCACCAGGTAAAGACAATCTTGATGGGAAACTATTGAGAATGGTAGCGGACTGGATTGTCACCACTATCTGCTATATCTTTAACCAAAGCCTACAGGAGTGTGTGTCCACAGGTGTGGAAGGAAGTTACATGAATTCCATTTCCTAAAAATAGTCAAATACCCTTTGCTGGCTCTAACAGCCGCCCAATCAGTTTGCTGCCTGTTCTTAGTAAACTGATGGAGAGAATTGTGTTTAACCAAATACAATGCTGTTTTTCAGAGTTAACTACTGATTTTCAGCATGTATATAGAGAAGGGCACTCAACTTGTACTGCACTGACTTAGGGGACAGGTGATTGGTTAAAATAGATTATAATAGTTGGAGCTGTAGTGTTAGATTTCAATGCAGCTTATCATGTTATTGATCATAAATTGGTATTGAAGAAACTCACTTGCTTTGGCTTTACATCACCTGCCATCACATTGTTGGAGAGTTATTTATCCAATAGAACCCAATGAAAACTGTTCTAACATCAGACATGTACAATGTGATGTCCCTCTGGGCAGTTGCCTTGGGCCATCACTTTTCTCTATTTTTACCAATGAATTGCTACTGGTCTTACACAAAGCTAGAATGACTGTATGTGGATGATTATACACTATATGTCAGCACCCAAAGCCAGGGAGCTCACTGAAAGTCTAAATAAGGAGTTAGTCAATATCAGAATGAGTGATTAATAATAAACTGTACTAGTTGTTAAGGCTCTGGTCTCATCTTGATTACTGTCCGGTAATATGGTCAAGTTCAGAAAAGACCTAGCAAAGCTATAGCTGGCTCAAAGCATAACAGCACGCCTTGCCCTTAACTGCACACATACCTAACATCAACCAGATGCATTCCAGTCTTTCCTGGTTAAGGGGTGGATGAGAGATGAACTGCTTCATACGTAGAATGTATGTTTTTATTTGACTTTACTGCTTCTTAGTTTTTATTTGACATCATTTTTTTTCCTTAAATGAATAATCTAATCTCTGCTCAGGCAGTAGCAGTCAGCCAGCGAGGCCATCTAAAGTTATGTGGTCCCTATACAGTACTGTCTTTACTAATACTATTTAGCTACCCTGCCTATGTAGAGTGCCTTCTGAAAGTATTCAGTCCGCTTTACTTTTTCCACATTTTGTTATGTTACAGCCTTAATCTAAAATTTAATAAATTGTTTTTTCTCATCAATCTACACATAATACTCCATGACAAAGCTATTTTTTTTAAATGTTTGATAATTTATTAAAAATAGAAAACTGAAATATCACATTTACATAAGTATTCAGACCCTTTACTCAGTACTTTGTTGAAGCACCTTTGGCAGCGACTACAGCATTGAGTCTTCTTGGGTATGACGCTACAAGCATGGCACACCTGTATTTGGAATTTCTCCAATTTCTCTCTGCAGATCCTCTCAAGCTCTGTCAAGTTGGATGGGGAGCGTCACTGCACACCTATTTTCAGGTCTCTCCAGAGATGTTCGATCGGGTTGAAGTCTGGGCTCTGGCTGGGCCACTCAAGGACATTCAGAGACTTGTCCTGAAGCCACTCCTGCATTGTCTTGGCTGTGTGCTTAGGGTCATTGTTCTGTTGGAAGGTGAACCTTTGCCCCAGTCTGAGGTCCTGAGCGCTCTTCAGCAGGTTTTCATTAAGGATCTCTGTACTTTTCTCTGTTCATCTTTCCCTCAATCCTGACTATTCTCCCAGTCCCTGCAGCTGACAAACATCCCCACAGCATGATTCTGCCAACACCATGATTCACCATACGGATGGTGTCAGGTTTCCTCCAGACATGACGCTTGGCATTCAGGCCAAAGAGTTCAATCTTGGTTTCATCAGACCAGAGAATCTTGTTTCTCATGGTCTGGTAGTCTTTAGGTGCCTTTGGCAAACCCCAAGTTGGCTGTCATGTGCCTTTTGCTGAGGGGCTTCCGTCTGGCAACTATACCATAAAGGCCAGATTGGTGGAGTGCTGCAGAGATGGTTGTCCTTCTGGAAGTTTCTCCCATCTCCACAGAGGAACTCTGTGAGCTCCTTAAGCAAGGCCCTTCTCCCTGGATTGCTCAGTTTGGCCGGGCGGCCAGTTCTAGGAGGAGTCTTGGTGTTTCTACAGCTACATTGCTTGCTGTTTGGGGTTTTAGGCTGGGTTTCTGTACAGCACTTTGAGATATCAGCTGATGTACGAAGGGCTATATAAATACATTTGATTTGATTTGTTTCCAAACTTCTTCAATTTAAAAATGATGGGGGCCACTGTGTTCTTGGGGACCTTCAATGCTGCAGAACATTTTTGGTACCCGTCCGCAGATCTGTGTCTCAACAAGCCATGAATTCCTTTGAATTCATGGCTTGGTTTTTGCTCTGACATGCAATATCAACTGTGGGTCCTTATATAGACAGGTGTGTGCCTTTCCAAATAATGTCCAAACAATTGAATTTACCACAGGTGGACTCTAATCAAGTTGTAGAAACATCTCAAGAATGATCAATGGAAACAGGATGCACCTGAGCTCAATTTTGAGTCTCATAGCAAAGGGTCTGAATACCTATGTAAATAAGTTGTTTCTGTTTTTTATTTTGAATACATTTGCAAACATAAAAAATAAAAATAAATGTTTTCGCTTTGTCATTATGGTGTATTGTGCGTAGATTTCTGAGGAATAACACTGTAAAGTAACAAAATGTTGAGAAAGGGGTCTGAATAGTTTCTGAAGGCATTATATGCTGCAGAGCTGTTTGACATCAATCATTTTACTCGTTTGTCAAAGTAGATAAGGTATACTTTTTCACAAACTGTCTCTGTCCCTGTCGTACATTCCTCATTGATGTGGTCTGTGTGCATCAAACCTAATTTAGCAGGCTTAAAAGAGTATCCATCCAGAGATATGCATACAATGATGATGCCCTAACAATGAGAGTATTTTTCCCAAAGCCAGTAAGGCAGGTGAAAGGTTTAGGTCCAAAATAAGCCCATAGAAACTCACTTGGCTTATTTTGGACAGATTTTGGCGAGAGTGAAACCTCTTGCTTCGTCTCTTCCTCTCTGATCTGTCTTTGAGCTAAAAAAAAAAAAAACTGGCGCAATTATGATCATTGCAGTTACCACATTTCTGCACTGTATTACTTTGAATATTTGCTTAATAAAAACTCCCTTCAGCCCAGCATCCCACATGATTCTTAACTTGATTTCTCTTGTTAATTATTTAATTTCTCTCTAGAGAAATGACATGTTCGGCTCACAAAAAAATAACTAAATTGAACCAACTTCGGTCAATTAGTTGTTTAACTAATGATTAGTTATTAAAAAATAAAATGTTGGTTAATCACTCAGCAAACCTACAGGACATGCCACCAGGGGTCTCTTCACAGTCCCCAAGTCCAACATGAATTCACGGCAACGCACAGTATTATTCAGAGCCATGATCGATCCATCTCCAATTACTAAAGCAAAAAGCTAAATACCTTTTTTAAAAACATATGGAACGGCAGGGACTGTATGTGGACACGCACACAAACACACACAGACGCACTCTTAAAACACACAACATTTTTTAGTTGCATTGTTTGTATTATGCTTTAGTTGTTTGTATATCATTGTATTTTAAATTTGTATCACTGTCCTTGTCAAACCAATACATTTTTCCACCAACTTTAGCATCCTCCAACTTTGTTTCACCTTTTCTCTATGTCTGAAAAGTGTAGCCGGTATCAAAGCCTTTTATTTCCGCGAACTGGCCTAGTCATGATTGTGGTAAAGTTCTACCTATGGTTTAGTATGAAATGTAGCCGTAATGCTGAGGCGGCATTGGCATGCACTACACTCTTGATAACCTCTTGAGACTTGGGGGGCAGTATTTTGATGTTTGATGAAAAACGTACCCGAATGAAACTGCCTATTTGTCAGGCCCAGAAGCTAGAATATGCATATAATTGGCAGATAGAAAACACTCAAGTTTCCAAAACAGTCAAAATATTGTCTGTGAGTATAACAGAACTGATATTGCAGGTGAAAACCTGAGGAAAATCCAACTAGGAAGTGCTGTTATTTTGAAACCTCTCTGTTCCATTGCATGCCTTCCCTCCATTTAAAGGGATATCAACCAGATTCCTTTGCCTATGGCTTCCACATGGTGTGAACAGTCTTTAGACATAGTTTCAGGCTTTCATTCTGAAAATGAGAGGGAATGATCACATCGCGTCAGTGCATAGCTGGGTGTCCCCAGAGTTTTGCATGCACCACCAGCTTGGAGCAGACCTTTTCTCTTCCCTCTCTCTCTCTCTCTCTCTCTCTCTTATTGAAAAAGCTAAAGTCCGGTTGAAATATTATCGATTATTTATTGTAAAAACAACCTGAGGATTGATTATAAAAACGTTTGACATGTTTCTACGAACTTTACGGATACTATTTGGAATTTTCGTCTGCCCGTCGTGACCTGCACGAGCCTGTGGATTACTGAACAAAACGTGCCAACCAAATTGAGTTTTTTGGATATAAAAATAATCTTTATGGAACAAAACTAACATTTATTGTGTAACTGGGAGTCTCGTGAGTGCAAACATCCGAAGATCATCGGATGATCTTAAGCGATTCGTTTTATTGCTTTTCTGACTTTTGTGACCAATCTACTTTGCTGTTTTAATGTTTTGTCTGCCGAGAGAGCTGTCCTAACAAACGCTTGGATAGCTTTCGCTGTAAAGGTTTTTTGAAATCTTACACGCCAGTTGGATTAACAAGCTCAGCTGTGTTTTGGTATATTGCACATGTGATTTCATGAAAATTAAATATTTTTAGTAATTTAATTTGAATTTGGCGCTCTGCGATTCAGCAGATATTGACAAATGATCCCGCTAAAGGGATGGGTGTGCCAAGATTTAAGGTCTTGATGGTTGCTAGGCAGTGGTCATTACTACTATCGTCCTTTCTGAACTTTGCGAGACATGTCACTTCATCCATCTTCGCAAAGCCCACCACCATATGCACTGTTTCTTAATAACCACAACTGGATGGATCCATCAAGAATTACTTTGGGAATGAATATCACTGAATGACCAAAATATTTGAATAAAAGTAGGCTAATGCAATTGAAGGCATCAAATTGTTGCTTACTGAATCTCCCAAAGTCATCCAATTGTTATAATACATTTTATTGAAGCAATAGCCTGCTGCGTGTGGCCAACAACTTCAGTGCTGTTTCAGGTTGCTCTGAGACAAGTGGGAACTGGTCTTAATAATTAAATTAATGTCAGATGTATTTCCTTTTCACTGAGGCTCCGTTTGGATATTGGTTATAGGCCACAGCTAGGTTGTAGAAGTGTTAGCTACGTTGAGGTGAGTACTGCTCATGATCATCTGGTCAGGTTGGCTAATTTATTGCCCATGATCAGAACATTTTGCCAACATGTGAATGTAGCTTAAATAGATGATTTTCCTCTTCAGTCGCTTAGTAGCCTAGACCTACTACTGACAAAAACCTTTGACTTGTCTTCATCAATGTGATTTTATTTCACTGAATCTCTGTGTGTATATTTGGTTCATTCTCTGGCTGGGCAAATAAGTGAAGGTGGTATAGCTTATCTATTTGTTTTCTTATCTATCTGATCTTTAATTACTTGTTACTTTTATTCCTTATTTTTATCTGTATTTTTTAAAACTGTATTGTTGGTTAGGGGCTCGTAAGTAAGCATTTCACTGTAAGGTTGTATTCGGCGCATGTGACTAATACGATTTGATTATCACTGATCAGAACCATTTGGCATGCAATAATGTAGCCTAAATTAAGTGCATGATTTTGCTCGATCACGTATAGACAACTCCAAAAACCTGCAGAGGTTGAAAAAGAGATGAAATGTGGATATATGACAGTGGTTCCACATGTTCTCGTGATGGAAAAATATTATTTGTATTTTATTCCGTTATATTCCATTATATTGTTAGCATACCATAACATATATATATAGTTGTTGACAGTGGTCAGGGTAAGTGTGTTTAACAAACAAAATAACTTTTGATTTCATGTAGCCTATAGGCTCAAAATAATTTATTTTTATTGGTCTTATGTTTCATAGGACTTCTTAAAAACATTGTCAGATTTATTTTTATTTACTTTTTACCCCTTTTCTCCCCGATTTCGTGGTATCCAATTGGTAGTTACAGTATTTTCTCATCGCTGCAACTCTCGTACAGACTCGGGAGAGGCGAAGGTCGAGAGCCCTGCATCCTCCGAAACACAACCCAACCAAGCCGCACTGCTTCTTGACACAATGCCCATTTAACCCGAAGCCAACCGCACCAATGTGTCGGAGGAAACACCGTACACCTGGCGACCATGTCAGTGTGCACTGTGGCCGGTCCGCCACAGGAGTCACTAGTGCGCAAAGGGACAAGGACATCCCTGCCAGTCAAACCCTCCCCTAATCCAGACGACGGTGGGCTAATTGTACGCCACCCCATGGGTCTCCCGGTCTCAGCCGGCTGCGACAGAGCCTGGTCTCAAACCCAGGATCTCTAGTGGCACAGCTAGCACTGCGATGCAGTGCCTTAGACCACTGCACCACTCAGGAGGCCCAGATTTTTTCTTTCTGTAGGGTATCAGTGTGTCAGAGTTTTTTACTATTCATGTTTTTGTTTTATTGTGGACCCCAGGAAGAGTAGCTGATGCTTCTGCAAAAGCTAATGGGGATACAAATAAATAAACACAACACAACAGTTTCCCTCATTGCAGGTAGAGATCAGTCGAGATGGAGAAAGGTTATCCCGGGGATGGTACTTCCGCCCCTCACCCAGAACCTCCCATGAACTATGGGGGGATAGCCACGGGCCAGGGCCCCCAGCCAGGCTTGTACCCCCAGCCCCCAGGCACCCTGCCTCCCCTGGTCCTCCACAACCAGGGTTCCAACTGGTTCATATTGTACTTTAGAAGGCTGGATTTACTGTATATTCTGTGTGTGAGAACCAAGCATTTTCATGAGTTTTTGTAACAAAAGAAGAATGTTTTTCCTCCCATGAACTATGGGGGATAGCCACGGGCCAGGGCCCCCAGCCAGGTACCCCTGTCTGTCCAGGGTTGCTGTTTGTGTCTACTGGTTCATATTGTACTGGTGGATTTAGAATGTGAGAACCAAGCATTTTCACATGAGTTTTGTAACAAAAAAATACCTCTTAGAATGTTTTTCTTCTTCGCCATTATCAACTCCATCTTAAAGACGACAGGACACACAACAAACTCTTCTAAAATACACATGTGGGTCTATGGAGATGAACTGAACATTCTCTGCCCCTTGTGGCAACTACTGTAGATATGATACAATCAGCCCAAGCCAAGTGAGAACACACAACAACAAACAGCTTGGTTGGCGGTTGTGTCTGTCTGTCCTGCTCTTTGGCTACACTGGTGGAGAATGGAGGCATTGTAAAGTACCCTATTTCTTCAGTTCTCCCAAACCATTCAAGCACTTATAAAGTATGAACATACTGTTTCAAAAGTTCTGTGTTCTTTCCCCTCCTTTGAATCATTTTGATTGTGTTGTGGATTACAGCACAGAAAACACTTACCTCCTTCAAGTACTATTTTACAACACCACTTTGGAAGCACTCCCCTTCAATGTCAATAATGTGTGGTGCCAGATATGTGTGGAAAAACAGTCAAACACCTACGCACACAATAAACCCTGACCATTTATATGTAGCTATGCACATTCTAGTAATTTATCACAGTACATGCTCTTATCCAGACATATGTAAACAAGTTCTTATCAAGGGAAGAACATGGGGTGGAACCCATTGGAACTGGAAATGGGGTGGAACCCATTGGAACTGGAAATGGGGTGGAACCCATTGGAACTGGAAATGGGGTGGAACCCATTGGAACTGGAAATGGGGTGGAACCCATTGGAACTGGAAATGGGGTGGAACCCATTGGAACTGGAAATGGGGTGGAACCCATTGGAACTGGAAATGGGGTGGAACCCATTGGCACTGGAAATGGGGTGGAACCCATTGGAACTGGAAATGACTTTCACTGGGGGTGAATTTAGTTGATGATATGGTGCAACTATCTGAATCAGTTTGCCCCCTGACCCCCCTTTGTGGGTTAACCCAGTTAAAATGATAGTTCAGCAATGTTACATATTTAGAACATGTTTTTCCTTACCTTGAAAGGAGTCTGAGCAAAGCAACCTTCAACAGACTGCTTTCCAGGTAAGAAACAACATCTAAATAAATGCAAACCGCTATGTAAAACTGTAAAACTCCCTTAAATGTAAAACTCCCTTTAATCAAGTCCATTTCCACCACTAGGTACAATCTTATTCCACAGTACGTGGTGGTATAGTAATAACATGTTCATTGCATTGTGACCACATTGTGATTGGGATCTTACTCTCCTATTCAAGGTCCCCAAGCAGGTGTGTACACACCTCCACCACAGTACACCTCTGGACCAGGTGGACCGGTGCCAGTCGGTGAGTTGATACTTCCACTTCCACCACACACAGAGTGATGTACAGCTAAACTTGTGGGGACACAAAATTCAGTCCCATTAAAAATCCTATTTTCCCTAACCCTAACCCCAAACGTAACCCTAGCTATTAACCCTGACCCTAAAACTAACGCTAGCGCCTAACCCTAAACCTAATTCTTATCCTAACACTAATTCTAACATGAACACTAAAACCCCCTTGTGACCTGACTAGAATTATGGCCCCGGAATTGACCCAAACTGCCAATCTCCAACAATGGCTGTACATAGTTCAGACTGAAACAGTATCGTTTTGTCCGGTTGCCCGCCACAGCGCATTCATATGACACTCTAACACTCTAACACTGATGTTATTGTGCTGTGCCAGAGAGGTGCCAGCCAATCATGGTTGATTTCATTTGGAGGCACTCTAAAATGTGTAACAGACTGGTGGGAATGAATGGTCTCTGATGCTGGATCAGCTTTCCTTCCTCAGCTCTCAGGCAGACTCGACTAGCATTGGTCCCAGATGTGCAATCTACAACGCCATTGCTGTAATTGTCACAATGAGCACAAACAGGTCTGCGACCAAGTTAATATTCTACATTAAACTGGTTCAAAGGAAATAACCTCATCTGCTGTGGAGAACTGTTTAGCAGAACAAAACGATGCCTGAGTAAATATTTAGTCTTTAGAAAGGGAAGGTTATTTGATTCTCTTTGGGCTTCTATTCCGGAAGTGCAATTCAACTGTGTTTGTGTGTGTGCACGTGCACGTGCGCATGTGTGTAGAAAGTTTATAAAGGGCAGTTGTACTCAGCAGACCACCAGGTGTCAGCATTGACTTTCACATATTTATTTCTGTCGTTCTAGATAAGGGAAATTTAAGTTGTATTCATGATCCACTAAACAGTTCCTTTTACATTACTCTTCAATTACGCTACAATCCGTGTCACATCGGTGCCCCTTTTAAAGTTGTAAAGAAGGATGGACGGAAAGTGAGAGAGACAAATGACATGGGTAGAGGCAAGAAAAGAAAGATGGACAGAAGAAGAAAAACAAAAGATTGGGAAATGTTAGGAAAAATAATAATGAAAAAATGGAACTTGGCGGGGAACTTGGCGGGGAACTTGGCGGGGAACTTGGTTACCTTGACTCTCCTTAGTGACCCATGTAATAATGTCTCCTAACCTTGTCTCTCTCTCTCGTTCTCCTCAGTGACAAATGCAATAATGTCTCCTAACCTTGTCTCTCTCTCGTTCTCCTCAGTGACAAATGCAATAATGTCTCCTAACCTTGGGTCTCTCTCTCGTTCTCCTCAGTGACAAATGCAATAATGTCTCCTAACCTTGTCTCTCTCTCGTTCTCCTCAGTGACAAATGCAATAATGTCTCCTAACCTTGGGTCTCTCTCTCGTTCTCCTCAGTGACAAATGCAATAATGTCTCCTAACCTTGTGTGTGTCTCTCTCTCTCTCCTTAGTGACCCAGGTAATAATGACTCCTAGCCTGATGGAGGTCGGAAGTTCGACCATGTGTCCCCACTGCCAGCAGCACGTGGTCACCAAGACAGAGACCAATGCTGGCCTGCTCACCTGGCTCATCTGTGGTGGCCTCTTCATTGTTGGGTGAGAGAAATCATTCTGTAATGCTATGCTGTAGTATAGCTGTGTATATGACCGACTGGGGTAGGAAACCCGTGCACCACACAAGTGTTAGCCCTCTCAACTAAAGCCTATAGGCATACCTTTAATTAGTGCATTATGGAATAGGGTACCATTTTGACAGAGAGAATTCATTAACTCCACTGTTTACCCTCTAGGTGCTGGCCATGCTGCGCCATCCCTTTCTGTGTAGACTCATGTAAAGACGTGAATCACAGCTGTCCCAACTGCAACAATATCATCTACGTCTACAAACGCATTTGATATTAATTTGACTGTACTACCTTTATCTGAAGGACTGGGACATGGCACTTCAATCAAATCAACATTTCTGTAAATGTATGAGGTTCGTATTCACTAGGGCATATGATGTTGGAAAATGTTTTACAACGAAGAAACAAAAACTAATTCTTATTGGACAAGTCCAGATAGTCCCTCCCTTTTTCAGTCCATTTTCTTCCATTTGGTGCCTAATGAATACAACCCAGGGGTAGCCAAAAGGGTTATGTCTATCCTATATAGTCCCTGAGCAGGTGGTGAGCTTCCCTCAGCTCCACAAAATACTACATAATATATGCCATTTAGCAGATGCTTTTATCCATTTTTGTATGGGTTGTCCTAGTGGAAATTCAAACCCACAAGTGCCAAGCTCCATCAGGTCCCTGGCCAGACTTGACCCTTGTAGTGACTACCAAAGAGAATCCTGATACCAAAGACTGGTAGTAGCTGCGCTATAGTTGTTTCACTGTAGTTCTGTACTCGTCTGAAGTCCATGAAAGTAAAGGAACTTCTAAACCACTCTACTTATTGTAATATTGTTACATTGAGATGTATTTATCACCATCACTTCTTATTGTATTATTGTTACATTGAGATGTATATATCACCATCACTTCTTATTGTAATATTGTTACATTGAGATGTATATATCACCATCACTTCTTATTGTATTATTGTTACATTGAGATGTATATATCACCATCACTTCTTATTGTAATATTGTTACATTGAGATGTATATATCACCATCACTTCTTATTGTAATATTGTTACATTGAGATGTATATATCACCATCACTTCTTATTGTAATATTGTTACATTGAGATGTATATATCACCATCATACTTCTTATTGTAATATTGTTACATTGAGATGTATATATCACCATCACTTCTTATTGTTACATTGAGATGTATATATCACCATCATACTTCTTATTGTAATATTGTTACATTGAGATGTATATATCACCATCACTTCTTATTGTAATATTGTTACATTGAGATGTATATATCACCATCATACTTCTTATTGTAATATTGTTACATTGAGATGTATATATCACCATCACTTCTTATTGTATTATTGTTACATTGAGATGTATATATCACCATCATACTTCTTATTGTAATATTGTTACATTGAGATGTATATATCACCATCACTTCTTATTGTATTATTGTTACATTGAGATGTATATATCACCATCATACTTCTTATTGTAATATTGTTACATTGAGATGTATATATCACCATCACTTCTTATTGTAATATTGTTACATTGAGATGTATATATCACCATCACTTCTTATTGTAATATTGTTACATTGAGATGTATATATCACCATCATACTTCTTATTGTAATATTGTTACATTGAGATGTATATATCACCATCACTTCTTATTGTAATATTGTTACATTGAGATGTATATATCACCATCATACTTCTTATTGTAATATTGTTACATTGAGATGTATATATCACCATCATACTTCTTATTGTAATATTGTTACATTGAGATGTATATATCACCATCATACTTCTGTAATATTGTTACATTTGTATAATATTTATTTAATATTGTTACATTGAGATGTATATATCACCATCACTTCTTATTGTAATATTGTTACATTATGTATATATCACCATCATTATTGTAATATTGTTACATTGAGATGTATATATCACCATCACTTCTTATTGTAATATTGTTACATTGAGATCCATATATCACTCATACTTCTTATTGTAATATTGTTACATTGAGATGTATATCACCATCACTTCTTATTGTAATATTGTTACATTGAGATGTATATATCACCATCACTTCTTATTGTAATATTGTTACATTGAGATGTATATATCACCATCATACTTCTTATTGTAATATTGTTACATTTGTATATATCACCATCACTTCTTAGATTGTTACATTGAGATGTATATATCACCATCACTTCTTATTGTAATATTGTTACATTGAGATGTATATATCACCATCACTTCTTATTGTAATATTGTTACATTGAGATGTATATATCACCATCACTTCTTATTGTAATATTGTTACATTGAGATGTATATATCACCATCACTTCTTATTGTAATATTGTTACATTGAGATGTTTTATTACACTCTTGCAGTCGTTTCCTTACTGATCCTGTTCTCTTTTTTTCCTCTGAACGTTCTACTACTCATTTGTCATAAAAGACCATTGTCAATAATTACAATGGATCTTATGGTTGTCTTTTCACTTCCTGTCTAGTTGCTCTGTAAAGCTCTGATTAAAGTTGTCTGTATTGAAGAGATGACTCAGCATTTTTTATTATAAACAGATAGGAAGCTTGAGCAGACTGCCAACAGTTATTTGTCATCCATAAACTGTGACTACTTCAAACCTCACTGGTTTCACAGCTACAGTGTTAGAACTTTATCTCACCAGGATTGCGTCCCAATTATCTCTCCTTTTTTCCAAGGTGTGTACTTGTTCATTTCTCTTCATGGATTTGAGAGGAAATGACTTGTTCTCTCTCTAGCCCATGGACACAACAGGAAGAAGATGTGATTATTGGAACGCTCCAATTCCTGTAAATCTCATTGTATAAATTTCCTGCAACAGTCCAACTTTCTGTAACTAACATTTCATCTGTCCAGACCAGTATCACAATTGAGAAATTGTCCCCGTTGGGCTAGATAGAGGAAGTGGAAATTAAACTGAGACACAGTTGACGTCTGATAGAATAAGTGCTCTTCACGAGTTTAAGTGAGTTTTCAAGTTGCAATTCAATGACATATTTGATAATTGCTCCTGATAGCTGAATGCTCCAGTTTAGTGCACACTCTCATGAAAGACAATTGCTCTTCAACAATTAGAAAGGGTCACACAGGGAATGGGGGAGAGATCAATACAGTACGTTAGATGTTGTTTCTAGAAACTCCAGTGTGCTGTTCAAAACACTCAAGTCCTTTGTTTGTGCTTTGTTGAACATGCCCGGACATGTACAGTACGGTCATTAATGTTGACATATTCACTGGAGCTGACTACCTCATGTTCTACTGCTTGAGTTCCTGAACCTCTTATTAGCTCAACAGTATTGTGGAGTTCCTGCACCTCTTATTAGCTCAACAGTATTGTGGAGTTCCTGCACCTCTTATTAGCTCAACAGTATTGTGGAGTTCCTGCACATCTTATTAGCTCAACAGTATTGTGAAGTTCCTGCACCTCTTATTAGCTCAACAGTATTGTGGAGTTCCTGCACCTCTTATTAGCTCAACAGTATTGTGAAGTTCCTGCACATCTCTTAGCTCAACAGTATTGTGGAGTTCTGCACATCTTATTAGCTCAACAGTATTGTGGAGTTCCTGCACCTCTTATTAGCTCAACAGTATTGTGGAGTTCCTGCACCTCTTATTAGCTCAACAGTATTGTGGAGTTCCTGCACCTCTTATTAGCTCAACAGTATTGTGAAGTTCCTGCACCTCTTATTAGCTCAACAGTATTGTGGAGTTCCTGCACCTCTTATTAGCTCAACAGTATTGTGGAGTTCCTGCACCTCTTATTAGCTCAACAGTATTGTGGAGTTCCTGCACCTCTTATTAGCTCAACAGTATTGTGGAGTTCCTGCACCTCTTATTAGCTCAACAGTATTGTGGAGTTCCTGCACCTCTTATTAGCTCAACAGTATTGTGGAGTTCCTGCACCTCTTATTAGCTCAACAGTATTGTGGAGCTCCTGCACCTCTTATTAGCTCAACAGTATTGTGGAGTTCCTGCACCTCTTATTAGCTCAACAGTATTGTGGAGTTCCTGCACCTCTTATTAGCTCAACAGTATTGTGGAGTTCCTGCACATCTTATTAGCTCAACAGTATTGTGGAGTTCCTGCACATCTTATTAGCTCAACAGTATTGTGGAGTTCCTGCACCTCTTATTAGCTCAACAGTATTGTGGAGTTCCTGCACCTCTTATTAGCTCAACAGTATTGTGGAGTTCCTGCACCTCTTATTAGCTCAACAGTATTGTGGAGCTCCTGCACCTCTTATTAGCTCAACAGTATTGTGGAGCTCCTGCACCTCTTATTAGCTCAACAGTATTGTGGAGGTCCTGCACCTCTTATTAGCTCAACAGTATTGTGGAGCTCCTGCACCTCTTATTAGCTCAACAGTATTGTGGAGTTCCTGCACCTCTTATTAGCTCAACAGTATTGTGGAGTTCCTGCACCTCTTATTAGCTCAACAGTATTGTGGAGTTCCTGCACCTCTTATTAGCTCAACAGTATTGTGGAGCTCCTGCACCTCTTATTAGCTCAACAGTATTGTGGAGCTCCTGCACCTCTTATTAGCTCAACAGTATTGTGGAGCTCCTGCACCTCTTATTAGCTCAACAGTATTGTGGAGCTCCTGCACCTCTTATTAGCTCAACAGTATTGTGGAGCTCCTGCTCTTTTATTAGCTCAACAGTATTGTGAGCTCCTGCACCTCTTATTAGCTCAACAGTATTGTGGAGCTCCTGCACCTCTTATTAGCTCAACAGTATTGTGGAGCTCCTGCACCTCTTATTAGCTCAACAGTATTGTGGAGTTCCTGCACATCTTAGCTCAACAGTATTGTGGAGCTCCTGCACCTCTTAGCTCAACAGTATTGTGGAGTTCCTGCACATCTTAGCTCAACAGTATTGTGGAGCTCCTGTACCTCTTATTAGCTCAACAGTATTGTGGAGTTCCTGCACATCTTATTAGCTCAACAGTATTGTGGAGTTCCTGCACCTCTTATTAGCTCAACAGTATTGTGGAGTTCCTGCACATCTTATGAGCTCAACAGTATTGTGAAGTTCCTGCACCTCTTAGCTCAACAATATTGTGAAGCTCCTGCACCTCTTAGCTCAACAGTATTGTGGAGCTCCTGCACCTCTTATTAGCTCAACAGTATTGTGAAGCTCCTGCACTTTTTATTAGCTCAACAGTATTGTGAAGCTCCTGCACCTTTTATTAGCTCAACGGTATTGTGAAGCTCCTGCACCTTTTATTAGCTCAACGGTATTGTGAAGCTCCTGCACCTTTTATTAGCTCAACAGTATTGTGAAGCTCCTGCACCTCAATGTAAATATAACTGGCACCTATTCCTGTCAAGTCAAGCACTGGATTCAGTGAGAATAATGGGTTGTATTCATTAGTACATTCTTGAAATAAAAGTTGTTATTTAGTACCTAACAGGATTATTCGGCTGTCCACACAAAGCCTTTGAAGAACCCTTATTGGTTACATATAAAATCACTTTTGGTTCCATGAAGAACCCTTTCCACAGTGTGAAAAAATGTTCTAACTGAAACCAAAAAGTGTTTTACCTGGATCCCAAAAGGATTCTCCTATGGGGACATCTGAAAACCCTTTTGGAACCCTTTTTCCCCTAAGAGTGTACACACCATAGCACATTTTTTTTAAATGAAAATTAGTTTCCCATTTTGGGCCGCTTGCCTCCGTTTGGTTCCTAGTGAATACACCCACAGTGAAACTGTAGTTCCAACATGCCAGTAGAGGGCACTCAGCCTTACTGAATTGGCTGTTCTCTACAAAGTCTTGAGGAACAGACTACAATCACCTCTCTGCAAAACATGAGTGATTCAAACTATTGAATGCCGTTAGTGACTTCTTCCTTGTGACATCTTTATCATTTTACGAACATTGGGAACATTGGTTTTTAGAGGAGTTTACGAATTTGGTTAATTGAAAAATGTCCTCGCTACAACTCAAGTGGGCTAATAAGCTACTGAAGTTTACCCCCTTGAGGTTTGGGTAAGCTCTAATATATTACAGATACACACAAATAGTGAAGTCTCTGGGCTGAAGACATGGTGAAGTGGATTTGAACCATGGAGGGAGTGGGAGAGAGAGAGGAGAAAGAGAGTCCCATTGGAGTGGTGAAGACAACCTATTGGAGCCTTCGTTGCTACCGACCATTCAAATGAATCACACCCTGTTGTATTAAGCAGAGTGGAGAACGATTGGGAAAGCGGGAGAGAGAGAGAGTGCATACCTCCTCAGACTGTTAAGCACTGTGAACTCACTGAACTGAGAGTAAAGAAGAAACTGTAATGCAGTAGATCAAGCTGAGAGGAGAGAGAGACCAAATATTGTACGGTACCTATTGTTAATTTACTGGTACAGTGTGTGGGTGAGGGGGTCAATTATTAGCTGATGGATTAAATATGGGGATGAGCTACCCAAATCAAGGCCTAGCGGGAAACACATGATACATTCTCAGTATGGAAAAATATGTTTTATAGTATGTTCATTTTTGAAAATGAATTGTGCTTTAAATGCCAGGATATTATACTCATTTGGGGTTTTCATTTAGTAGAATTTGCTGCACACTTTAAAGGAATTTCAAAGCCACAATGCATTGGAAGAGGGGGGGAGTTTTGATCACAAGATCTCTTCACGTAAACAACATAACTTTGAAGATGGAGAATAGCGAAGCTTCTTGTTCTCCTTCAAATGATCAAAACAATTTAATCGTAACATTACATCTATGAAAATAGATCTGCTTTATAAGTTATCACAGTTCGAACAGTAACATTATCTACAGGGTTAGCTATTGGCTTGCTGTTGAGCGATAACTTCATGTTTAATATTAGCATTGTTAGCTAACTACTTGCAGTAAATACCACGGCTTGTGTTCAAACTGTTACAGGATCTGATGACAAAAGAGCTAGCCAGTTTGTAGTCCTAAAAAACAGAAATGCTTTACCTCTTTACCTCTCATTCAGCCATTCCTATGGGGAAAATGACAGGGAAAGAATAGTGTTTTGGGATTAACACTGAAAATAAGGTCTGAGGTTAACACAGGCTTAGAAGATCTTAAACGTTTTGATCTATGAGGTATTACCAGTCAGTTAACATTACCTTTTGTATTATGAAGCCTTTTGTGTGCTTTATGTGTTTTTTTTTAATGACAAATGCTAGCACAAGATGGCGCCGAAGAACATGGCTGACGTTTTACATTCTCCCAACCAATTGTGCTATTTTGTTAGTTTTTTAATTTTGTACAACTTATTTTTTAACTTATTGTGTACATAATGTTGCTGCTACCATCTCTTATGACCGAAAATAACTTCTGGACATCAGAACAGTGATTAATCACCGCGGACTGGAAGAAGCTTTTTCCTTTAACGAGTCCGAAGAGAAGTATATCCTGCTTTCACTGGAACAGGCCCAGATCCCCGCCTTTTGCGTGAAGAAAAGACGCAGGAAAAGGGGCCGCAGATTGGCCAGCCTTCTAGAATCCATAGGTGAGTGAGTAAACTCCCACTGTCATCTGTTCTTCTTGCTAAGTGCAGTTATTGGAAAATAAAATTATTGACCTACAATTAAGATTATCCTACCAATGGGACATTAAAAACTGTAACATCTTATGTTTCACCGAGACATGGCTGAACGATGATACGGACAATATAGGGGCTAGAGGAATTTTCCATGCACCAGCAGAACAGAGACGCTACCTCTGGTAAGACGAGGGGTGTGTCTATTTGTCAATAACAGCTGATATTATTAGACATGATTAGACAATATTAGACATCCTCCTGGATGTCTAATATTAAAGAAGTCTCGAGGTATTGCTCGCCTGAGGTAGAGTACCTTATGATAAGCTTTAGACCACACTATCTACCAAGAGAGTTCTCATCCATATTATTCATAGCCATCTATTTACCACCACAGAACGAAGCTGGCACAAAGACCACTCTCAACCAACTCTATAAGGCCATAAGCAAAGAAAATGCTCACTGAGATCGTTACTCCTAGTGGGACTTTAATGCAGGCAAACTTAAGTCCATTTTACCAGCACGTTACATGTGCAACCAGAGAAAAAAATCCTAGACTACCTTTACTCCACACAAAGATATGCATACAAAGCTCTCCCCCACCCTCCATTTGGCAAATCTGACCATAATTCTATCCTCCCGATTCCTGCTTTCAAGCAAACACTAAAGCAGGAAGTACCAGTGACTCGCTCAATACGGAAGTGGTCTGATGTACAGGACTGTTTTGCTAGCACAGACTGGAATATGTTCCCAGGATTTATCCAATGGCATTGAGGAAGGAGTACACCACCTCAGTCATCCGCTTCATCAATAAGTGCATTGACGACTTCGTCCACACAGTGACTGTACGTACATATCCCAACCAGAAGCCATGGAAAGCTGCTGCTTTCAAGGAGCGGGAGACTAATCCAGACACTTATAAGAAATCCCGCTATGCCCTCAGACAAACTATCAAACAAGCAACGCGTCAATACAGGATTAAGATTGAATCCTATTACACCGGCTCTGACGCGAGCCTACCAGATGAGCTAAATGCCTTTTATGCTCGCTTCGAGGCAAGCAACACTGAGGCATGCACGAGAGCACCAGCTGTTCCAGATGACTGTATGATAACACTTTCGGTAGCCGATATGAACAAAACCTTTAAACAGGTCAACATTCACAAAGCCGCTGGGCCAGACGGATTACCAGAACGTGTACTCAAGCATGCGCAGACCAACTGTCAAGTGTCTTCACTGACATTTTCAACCTCTCCCTGACCGAGTCTGTAATGCCTACATGTTTCAAGCAGACCACCATAGTTCCTGTGCCCAGCGAAGGTAACCTGCCTAAATGACTACCGCTCTGTGGCACTCACGTTGGCAGCCATGAATTGCTTTGAAAGGCTGGTCATGGCTGACATCAACAACATCCTCCTGGACACCCTAAGCCCACTCCAATTTGCATACGCCCCAACAGATCCACAGATGACGCAATCTCAATCATACTCCACACTGCCCTTTCTCACCTGGACAAAATCTACACATATGTGAGAATGCTGTTCATTCACTACAGCTCAGCATTCAACACCATAGTGCCCACGAAGCTCATCACTAAGCTAAGTACTCTGGGACTAAACACGTCCCTCTGCCACTGGATCCTGGACTTCCTGACGGGCTGCCCCCAGGTGGTAAGAAGAGGCAACAACACATCTGCCACGCTGATCCTTAACACTGGGGCCCCTCAAGGGTGTGTACTTAATCCCCTCCTGTATTCCCTGTTCACCCATGACTGCGTGGCCAAACACGACTCCGACACCATGATTACGTTTGCTGACGACACAACAGAGGTAGGCCTGATTACCGACAATGATGAGACGGCCTATGGGGAGGAGGTCAGAGAACCGGCAGTGTGGTGCCAGGACAACGACCTCTCCCTCAATGTGAGCAAGACAAAGGAGACGATTGTGGACTACAGGAAAAGGTGGGCCATAAAGGCCCCCATTAACATCAATGGGGCTGTAGTGGAGAGGGTTGAGAGTTTCAAGTTCTTTGGTGTCCACATCACAAATGAACTATCATGGTCCAAACATACCAAGACAGCCGTGAAGAGGGCAGAACAAAACCTTTTCTCCCTCAGGAGACTGAAAAGATATTGCATGTGTCCCCCGATCCTCAAAAGGTTCTACAGCTGCACCATCGCGAGTATCCTGACCGATTGCATTACCGCCTGGTAGGGTAACTGCTCGGTATCTGACGTAAGGCGCTACAGAGGGTTGTGCGAACGGCCAAGTACATCACTGGGGCCAAGCTTCCAGCCATCCAGGACCTATATAATAGGCAGTGTCAGAGGAAAGCCCATAAAATTGTCAGACTCCAGTCACCCAAGTTATAGACTGTTTTCTCTGCTACTGCACCGCAAGCGCTACCGGAGTGCTAAGTCTAGGACCGAAAGGCTCCTAAACCACTTATACCCCCAAGCCATAAGACTGCTGAACAATTAATAAAATCTCCACCAGACAATTTACATTGACCCCCCCCCCCTCTCCCTCCCTTTTGTACACTGCTGCTACTCTCTGTTTATTATCTATGCATAGTCACTTCACCCCCACCTACATGTACAGATTACCTCAACTATCCTGTACCCCTGCACACTGACTCGGTACCGGTGCCCCCTGTATATAGCCTCGTTATTGTTACTTATTGTGTTACTTTTTATTATTACTTTTTACTTCAGTCTGCAGTACTTGGTCAATATTTTCTTAACTCTTCTTGAACTGCGGTGTTGGTTAATTAAGGCCTTGTAAGTAAGCATTTCACGGTAAAGTCTACACTTGTTGTATTCGGTGCATGTGACAAATACAGTTTGATTTGATTAAGATTATCTCATAGAACAACATGTAGAAGATCTGCTAAGCCTGTATTTACCACAGGCCTTTTTTATTTCCATAGGCCTTGTCCAACCAACCATGACTGTCACACCCTGATCTGTTTCACCTGTCTCCACCCCCTCCAGGTGTCGCCCATCTTCCCCATTATCCCCTGGGTATTTATACCTGTGTTTTCTGTCTGTCTGTTGCCAGTTCGTCTTGTTTGTTCAAACCTACCAGCATTTTGTCTCAGCTCCTGTTTTTCCCTAGTCTCTCTTTTTCTCGTCCTCCTGGTTTTTGACCTTTGCCTGTCCTGACTCTGTATCCACCCTCCTGACCACTGCCTGTCCCTGAGTCTGCCTGCCGTCCTGTACCTTTGCTTCACCTCTGGATTATCGACCTCTGCCTGACCTGACCCTAAACCTGCCTGCCGTCCTGTACCTTTTCTTCACCTCTGGATTACCGACCTCTGCCTGACCTGACCCTAAACCTGCCTGCCGTCCTGTACCTTTTCTTCCCCTCTGGATTACCGACCTCTGCCTGACCTGACCCCTAAACCTGCCTGCCGTCCTGTACCTTTTCTTCACCTCTGGATTACCGATCTCTGCCTGACCTGACCCTAAGCCTGCCTGCTGTCCTGTACCTTTTCTTCACCTCTGGATTACCGACCTCTGCCTGACCTGACCCTAAACCTGCCTGCTGTCCTGTACCTTGGCCTCTGCTCTGGATTACCGACCTCTGCCTGACCTGACCCTAAACCTGCCTGCCGTCCTGTACCTTTTCTTCACCTCTGGATTACCGATCTCTGCCTGACCTGACCCTAAGCCTGCCTGCCGTCCTGTACCTTTTCTTCACCTCTGGATTACCGACCTCTGCCTGACCTGACCCTAAACCTGCCTGTCCTGTACCTTTTCTTCACCTCTGGATTACCGACCTCTGCCTGACCTGACCCTAAGCCTGCCTGCCGTCCTGTACCTTTTCTTCACCTCTGGATTACCGACCTCTGCCTGACCTGACCCTAAACCTGCCTGCCGTCCTGTACCTTTTCTTCACCTCTGGATTACCGACCTCTGCCTGACCTGACCCTAAACCTGCCTGCCGTCCTGTACCTTTTCTTCACCTCTGGATTACCGACCTCTGCCTGACCTGACCCTAAACCTGCCTGCCGTCCTGACCCTAAGCCTGCCTGCCGTCCTGTACCTTTTCTTCACCTCTGGAGCCTCTGCCTGTACCTTTTCTTCACCCTGGATTGACCCTAAACCTGCCCTCTGCCTGACCTGACCCTAACCTGCCTGCTGTCCTGTACCTTGGCCTCTGCTCTGGATTACCGACCTCTGCCTGACCTGACCCTAAGCCTGCCTGCCGTCCTGTACCTTTTCTTCACCTCTGGATTACCGACCTCTGCCTGACCTGACCCTAAGCCTGCCTGCCGTCCTGTACCTTGGCCTCTGCCCTGGATTACCGACCTCTGCCTGACCTGACCCTAAGCCTGCCTGCCGTCCTGTACCTTTTCTTCACCTCTGGATTACCGACCTCTGCCTGACCTGACCCTAAGCCTGCCTGCCGTCCTGTACCTTGGCCTCTGCCCTGGATTACCGACCTCTGCCTGACCTGACCCTAAGCCTGCCTGCCGTCCTGACCTAAGCCTGCCTGCCGTCCTGTACCTTTTCTTCACCCCTGGATTACCGACCTCTGCCTGACCGACCTCTGCCTGACCTGACCCCTAAGCCTGCCTGCCGCCTGCCGTCCTGTACCTTTTCTTCACCTCTGGATTACCGACCTCTGCCTGACCTGACCCTAAGCCTGCCTGCCGTCCTGTACCTTTTCTTCACCTCTGGATTACCGACCTCTGCCTGACCTGACCCTAAGCCTGCCTGCCGTCCTGTACCTTTTCTTCACCTCTGGGACCTCTTACCTGACCCTAAGCCTGCCTGCCTCCTGTACCTTTTCTTCACCCTGGATTGACCTCTGCCTGACCTGACCCTAAGCCTGCCTGCCGTCCTGTACCTTGGCCTCTACCCTGGATTACCGACCTCTGCCTGACCTGACCCTAAGCCTGCCTGCCGTCCTGTACCTTGGCCTCTGCCCTGGATTACCGACCTCTGCCTGACCTGACCCTAAGCCTGCCTGCCGTCCTGTACCTTGGCCTCACCCCTGGATTACCGACCTCTGCCTGACCTGACCCTAAGCCTGCCTGCCGTCCTGTACCTTGGCCTCTGCCCTGGATTACCGACCTCTGCCTGACCTGACCCTAAGCCTGCCTGCCGTCCTGTACCTTGGCCTCACCCCTGGATTACCGACCTCTGCCTGACCTGACCCTAAGCCTGCCTGCCGTCCTGTACCTTTTCTTCACCTCTGGATTACCGACCTCTGCCTGACCTGACCCTAAGCCTGCCTGCCGTCCTGTACCTTGGCCTCTGCCCTGGATTACCGACCTCTGCCTGACCTGACCCTAAGCCTGCCTGCCGTCCTGTACCTTTTCTTCACCTCTGGATTACCGACCTCTGCCTGACCTGACCCTAAGCCTGCCTGCCGTCCTGTACCTTTTCTTCACCTCTGGATTACCGACCTCTGCCTGACCTGACCCTAAGCCTGCCTGCTGTCCTGTACCTTGGCCTCTGCCCTGGATTATTGACCACTGCCTGCATTGACCTGTTGTTTGCCTGACCCTGTGGTTACAATAAACTTTGTTACTTCACACAGTCTGGACTTGGGTCTTACCTTGAAACCTGATAATGACTGAGTTAGTGCCTACAAAAAGACGCCATTATTATTGCTCTCTATACCAGGCATTTAATTCAGTGGTGAACATGGCAGGAGAAATGCAGCTATAAAGGTTGTGAGTTAGTCATGTAGTCATAGTTACTGTAGCTCTCTTGCCACTGCACTATGCACTGCCACTAGTTATAGCTAACGTTAGTAACGTGGTAACTACTACTACATTCCTATTTTCCTCAGCGGTGCTGCTCCCAACACTTCTATTTTCTTCTAGTTCTCCTGACTTGTCAAGTCGGTGTGTGTTGTGATGTTCATGCGATGCAATATTACTTTCTACCTGAATGGTTACAGCCTGAATGGGTCTAGGCTAGTTTCGTTGCACATAACCTTTGATTTTTAAAATTATTTTATTTCACCTTTATTTCATTAACCAGGTAAGGTAGTTGAGAGCAAGTTCTCATTTACAACTGTGACCGTACCAAGATAAAGCAAAGCAGTACGACACTAACAACAACACGGAGTTATACATGGAATAAACAAACACACAGTCAATAATACAATAGGAAACGTCTACATACAGTGTGTGCAAATGAGGTAGGATAAGGGAGGTAAGGCAATAAATAGGCCATAGTGGCAAAATAATCGCAATATAGCAATTAAACACTGGAGTGATAGATGTGCAGAAGATTCATGTGCAAGTAGAGATACTGGGGTGCAAAGGAGCAAAATAAATAACAGTATGGGGATGAGGTAGCTGGTGGTGAAAGTAATGGGAAGCTGCTCTCGTTATTGTTTCACCTTGGCACTCCAGTTTGATAAAGTATTTAGCTACAGAAAGTTCTACTATCCGCATGTTTTGGTTAATGTTGTACTTGGTCTTACGTCTTTTCATGATCTATGTGAAGGGGCAGCTGTTGCCCTCGTGAGTGAAAAATATGTGAGATAACCATAAGCAAAAATACACAATACTCTACTATATGTTATCTTGACATTTATTGCGGTGCTGTACTTGGATAATAAAGTTTCCCTTTTTCTCTGAGAGCAACAACACTTTTCCATCTATTTCCTATGTATACCAGAAATTTCATCTCAGTGTGAAGATGCAGTAGACGCGTTAGAAAGGAGTATTCTAGAGAATAGCATAACACCTTTTACAGGCCTTTATGTGTAGCTAGTATGTTAGATGCTGAAAGCTTCCCCACCAGAATCAGCACGGTGGGAGACCACAGCCACTCCATCACCCAATCACGTCCTCTCCCTCCCAGAAGGGTCCAGATGTGGAGGAGGGAGAAGGAGGGGACTGCCACTCCATCACCCAATCACGTCCTCTCCCTCCCAGAAGGGTCCAGATGTGGAGGAGGGAGAAGGAGGGGACTGCCACTCCATCACCCAATCACGTCCTCTCCCTCCCAGAAGGGTCCAGATGTGGAGGAGGGAGAAGAAGGGGACTGCCACTCCATCACCCAATCACGTCCTCTCCCTCCCAGAAGGGTCCAGATGTGGAGGAGGGAGAAGGAGGGGACTGCCACTCCATCACCCAATCACGTCCTCTCCCTCCCAGAAGGGTCCAGATGTGGAGGAGGGAGAAGAAGGGGACTGCCACTCCATCACCCAATCACGTCCTCTCCCTCCCAGAAGGGTCCAGATGTGGAGGCGGGAGAACGAGGGGACTGCCACTCCATCACCCAATCACGTCCTCTCCCTCCCAGAAGGGTCCAGATGTGGAGGAGGGAGAAGAAGGGGACTGCCACTCCATCACCCAATCACGTCCTCTCCCTCCCAGAAGGGTCCAGATGTGGAGGCGGGAGAACGAGGGGACTGCCACTCCATCACCCAATCACGTCCTCTCCCTCCCAGAAGGGTCCAGATGTGGAGGAGGGAGAAGGAGGGGACTGCCACTCCATCACCCAATCACGTCCTCTCCCTCCCAGAAGGGTCCAGATGTGGAGGAGGGAGAAGAAGGGGACTGCCACTCCATCACCCAATCACGTCCTCTCCCTCCCAGAAGGGTCCAGATGTGGAGGAGGGAGAAGGAGGGGACTGCCACTCCATCACCCAATCACGTCCTCTCCCTCCCAGAAGGGTCCAGATGTGGAGGAGGGAGAAGGAGGGGACTGCCACTCCATCACCCAATCACGTCCTCTCCCTCCCAGAAGGGTCCAGATGTGGAGGAGGGAGAAGGAGGGGACTGCCACTCCATCACCCAATCACGTCCTCTCCCTCCCAGAAGGGTCCAGATGTGGAGGCGGGAGAAGGAGGGGACTGCCACTCCATCACCCAATCACGTCCTGGAATCTCCCAGAAGGGTCCAGATGTGGAGGAGGGAGAAGGAGGGACTGCCACTCCATCACCCAATCACGTCCTTCCCTCCCAGAAGGGTCCAGATGTGGAGGAGGGAGAAGAGGGACTGCCACTCCATCACCCAATCACGTCCTCTCCCTCCCAGAAGGGTCCAGATGTGGAGGTGGGAGAAAGAGGGGACTGCCACTCCATCACCCAATCACGTCCTCTCTCTCCCAGAAGGGTCCAGATGTGGAGGCGGGAGAAAGAGGGGACTGCCACTCCATCACCCAATCACGTCCTCTCCCTCCCAGAAGGGTCCAGATGTGGAGGCGGGAGAAAGAGGGGACTGCCAAGGAGACACACCTTATGGTCTGGAATTAACAAGTAGTTTTATGTATACTGTATGTATTATTTGATACAGGTACAGCCGCTGTTGGTGTGTTTTATTTGATACAGGTACAGCTGCTGTTGGTGTGTTTTATTTGATACAGGTACAGCCACTGTTGGTGTGTTTTATTTGATACAGGTACAGCCGCTGTTGGTGTGTTTTATTTGATACAGGTACAGCCACTGTTGGTGTGTTTTATTTGATACAGGTACAGCCGCTGTTGGTGTGTTTTATTTGATACAGGTACAGCTGCTGTTGGTGTGTTTTATTTGATACAGGTACAGCCACTGTTGGTGTGTTTTATTTGATACAGGTACAGCTGCTGTTGGTGTGTTTTATTTGATACAGGTACAGCCACTGTTGGTGTGTTTTATTTGATACAGGTACAGCCACTGTTGGTGTGTTTTATTTGATACAGGTACAGCCTGCTGTTGGTGTGTTTTATTTGATACAGGTACAGCCACTGTTGGTGTGTTTTATTTGATACAGGTACAGCCACTGTTGGTGTGTTTTATTTGATACAGGTACAGCTGCTGTTGGTGTGTTTTATTTGATACAGGTACAGCTGCTGTTGGTGTGTTTTATTTGATACAGGTACAGCCTCTGTTGGTGTGTTTTATTTGATACAGGTACAGCTGCTGTTGGTGTGTTTTATTTGATACAGGTACAGCCGCTGTTGGTGTGTTTTATTTGATACAGGTACAGCCTCTGTTGGTGTGTTTTATTTGATACAGGTACAGCTGCTGTTGGTGTGTTTTATTTGATACAGGTACAGCCTCTGTTGGTGTGTTTTATTTGATACAGGTACAGCCACTGTTGGTGTGTTTTATTTGATACAGGTACAGCCACTGTTGGTGTGTTTTATTTGATACAGGTACAGCCACTGTTGGTGTGTTTTATTTGATACAGGTACAGCCACTGTTGGTGTGTTTTATTTGATACAGGTACAGCCGCTATTGGTGTGTTTTACCTTTCAACATCAAAAAGTGCACTCTCACATCTAAGCTATATTGTTGCAGTTGCATGGCAACAATTAGATAAATTAAAAGAACAAATAAACCTGCTCACTGCTAGTGCTAGTATCACCTTATTATTGATGCTTTCCTTGTCGACCTTTTGGCCTTCTTCATAGACCCTTGCTTCAAATAAATTGATATCATTTGGTAATAATAATTGATTACATGTCTATAGTGCTTTTCATAACATTCTGAAAGCACATCAAAATATGAAAACAAACAAGCAATACATCATGAGTATCCTAGCTATCGTTGGCTGGGTCAACCAATAGAGGACAAGTCTGAGTGCATCTTCCAAAGATGGAGAGGGACAGTTCAAGGCCTGATCAGAGGAAGGTGGTCAGGGAGATGGGTGATGAAGGACTCTGGTGACGATCTTGTAGAGGTGAACCAGCATGAGTTGTGTAGCCACTGCACTTCTCCTTTGCAATGTATGTTACCCACTTGGGTGATGCCTCAGCAGCTCAGGGCGCCAGAAAGCTCTCCACACAATATTCTAAGTAGTAGCCAGTCCTCCTCATTACGAGCCTCAGCACTGCATTCCTCTACTGCATCTCCCATTCAAGCTTCAGGGGACTCTTCAATTGATTCATGGTTAGGCCTACGGTACACTCATGTTTACTCCAAATACTCCAAATACTAATCATTCCAAATGCTAGCTACTTAGCTAACATTAGCCAAAACAACAACACGAAAGGTCACTGGGTGGGGCTACAGAAGTTCCTTCCTGGTTCATATGAAGCTGTATAAGACAACAGGGAACTCAGAACTTGTTTTTATCCAACTGGGGAAAATCGATTTAAACTGTCACCCAACTCAAAATAAAAAGTCATAAAAGAGCTACGACTTCTGTGACTTTCCCAGTCAGAGCTCATTATGTTTCTGAAATCACACATTTACACAAGCCAGATTTTGGCCCTGGCCAGTGTGTGTCTGTGTGTGTATGCCTGCACACTCCTGTGTGTATATGTGTGAGTATGCTGAATAGACTACAATTACAGACACCTGCGTTAGCGTCACACAGATTGGAGCTCAGACTTTGATCGATGGGCTGTCAGGATACCCCCATTTGCGTCCCCTGATACTGAAAACTAATCAGGGAGAGGGAAGGAGCTATGAAGTGAAAGAATAGAGAAAAAAACATCCCTTATAGTGGGGACTTCTGTTGGCTTTTGTCCTCTGGTCTCTAGTCTTCTACTCCATGACCCCCTGTCTTAGCCTGGTCCCAAATCTGTTTGCATTGCCTTGTCAACTCATATGGTCATTGTCATTGTTCCTCTGTCACCTGTGCATCATACTGGAATGAGAGGACGTACAGAGAGGACAGGTGTTTAAGGACAGTTGTTTAAAGACAGGTGTTTAAAGACAGGTGTTTAAAGACAGGTGTTTAAAGACAGGTGTTTAAAGACAGGTGTTTAAAGACAGTTGTTTAAAGACAGGTGTTTAAAGACAGTTGTTTAAAGACAGGTGTTTAAAGACAGGTGTTTAAAGACAGGTGTTTAAAGACAGGTGTTTAAAGACAGGTGTTTAAAGACAGGTGTTTAAAGACAGGTGTTTAAAGACAGGTGTTTAAAGACAGTTGTTTAAAGACAGGTGTTTAAAGACAGGTGTTTAAAGACAGGTGTTTAAAGACAGGTGTTTAAAGACAGGTGTTTAAAGACAGGTGTTTAATAATGTCACGACTTTCAACAAAGTTGGTTCCTCTCCTTGTTCGGGTGGTGTTCGGCGTCACGGTCTTCTAGCCATCGTCAATCCATTTTTCATTTTCCATTTGTTTTGTCTTGTTTTCCTACACACCTGGTTCTCATTTCCCTCATTATGTGTTGTGTATTTAACCCTCTGTTCTCCCCGTGTCTTTGTGTGGAAGTGTTTGTTTTTAGTGCTTGTGCACATTTGTTACTGGGTGCGCGTCGGGTTTTGTACCCATGATGGTTATTATATTAAACTGCTCTGGCTATTACCTAGTTCTGCTCTCCTGTGTCTGACTTCACTGCCACCAGTTACGCACACCTTTACAAATAACAGTTGTTTAAAGACAGGTGTTTAAAGACAGGTGTTCAGGACATGTGTTAAAGATGGATGCTTGGTTTTTGTCATAGGACATAAGGAAATGGAAGTGATCTGGTTTGTTCTCTCTTTGTTCTTCCCACATCCTTTCTCCTCCTCTCCCCCTCCATCCCTCCATCCTCCTCTCCTCCCTCCCTTTCTCCTCCTTCCTCTCTCTCTGTTCCTCTCTTTGAAGTTGCACAGGATCTACCGGCCAACAGCTGGAAGCAGGAGAACAAATGTTCCTTTAAACCTGCCTTAAATGTCCCTTTCATCCTTGTCAAACATAATATAGTCCCTTAAATCAATGTTCCTGTCATTTTCCCTCCTGTTTTGGGTTCCTGGGGGAGGCTGGGTAGAGACAGGGGGAAGTGGAGGTCAGGTGGGGGGTGGGGGGGGTCAAAGGCAGCCACCTGGAGAGTGGTAAAGGGCGATGCGGAGGATGAGGTCAGATCCTTACCCCCAAAGCGACCCTCGTCACTTGCCCCCCCCCTCCCCCTTTAGCTCTGTGACCCCAGGAGGTTGTGACCTTTCAGGTGTGGCTTTCATAACAGTTTTTTGTTCCATCCAGTCACATACTGTACTGACGCACATACACTCACACGGATAAACTCACATAGCTGTGAGGGAGCATGAACAAACACACAAACACACCTGCACGTACACACACATACACACGTACACACACATACACACACACATATACAGACGGACAAACACTGAGGCAAGCACAGACACACACGCATGCACACACACTTTAACATATACAGACACCCATTTGCCGAGATGAATATACAATCATTTCTGACTCTAAGGCATCATTATGAACCCACACTTTGACAGTATTCAGTATCTTGATTTTACAATAAATTACCTTCTTTATTGATTAAGCATTTCACTTTTAATTATAATGAATCAACAGCAACAATATTTATTCTCCTGGTCCCACCGCAATTTATTGATCAACACTTTTTCCATTCTAACCAGATGTAAAATCCATAAAGCGTTACATACTATGACTGTAAGTATATTTTTGTGCTGGGTTCAGCAGGTTTACAGTGAAAGACTGTGTTTTGATGAAAGGTTTTTGTCATAGAACAGGCTCAAAGAGTTAAAGTCCTGAATTTCCCTTGTGGGTACTTCGCAGATAACGGTGTGTGTGTGTGTGTGTGTGTGTGTGTGTGTGTGTGTGTGTGTGTGTGTGGACACTCCTTATCTTGTCATTTGTGTATGAGAGAGGGAGTGCGAGAGGGAGCAAGAGAGCAAGAGAGGGAGATAGAGAGAAAGAGGGGACAGAGAGAGAGAGAGAGAGAAAGGGAGAGAGTTTAAAACTGACCCACCACCTTCTCAGCTCTGCACATTTATCAGGCATGTTGATCAGCAGAAAGAACAGATAGAGTCAGAAGAAGAGAGGATGGAAGATGGGGAGGAGTGCCAGAGAGAGTGAGTTAATCATTATGGCTGTCGTAGGGTTCTTTCATCCATCACTCTGTGTTCCATTGAGATGGCCTGCCCTGGGTAGAATACTGTTCCTTCGTCCATAACTCTGTGTTCCACTACGATGGTCTGGCCTGGGTAGAATAATGCTCCTTCATCCATCACACTGTTCCACTGAGATGGCCTGGCCTGGCCAAGACCTCAGAAAAGAAAGGGGGAAGAGAAAGAGTAAGGAGAGAGAGAGTAAACTGGTCGTAGAGGATACAAGGTAAAGACAACCCTGGATCAATTCTGGATGTGCGTCTTAAATGGCACCCTATTCCCTATATAGTGCACCTTTGACCAAGGCCCCGTGGGCTGGGATGCAGTCCCATTGGGGATGCAGTCTGGTTCTTCCCGGCTGCCTTCCTCTACAGTCTCATTAAATCTCTAGCCATCCTTCTGTCCATTCCTTTATGACCTCTGCAGGGAGGTGAGTGTTTCTCTGTCTGCCTCCTAAATGGCACCCTATTCCCTACATAGTGCACTACTTTTGACTAATACCCTATGGGATGCCTCTATGTGGCCTGGTCTAAAGTAGAGCACTTTTTAGGGAATAGGGTGCCATCCTTATTAAATACTGTACGGTCTGAAGCCAGGGACAGGATTTATGCAGTGTGTGTGTGTGTGTGTGTGTGTGTGTGTGTGTGTGTGTGTGTGTGTGTGTGTGTGTGTGTGTGTGTGTGTGTGTGTGTGTGTGTGTGTGTGTGTGTGTGTGTGAGTGTGCGTGTGCGCGTCAAGGACAAAGAGAACTGAAGTTGTTAGCTTGTTAATCCTAGCTCCGTGTAAAGAGTTGCTGCAGCACAATGCAATATATCTTACCGTACATCCATTTTTCTTCTGGCAAAAAAAACGGTGAGGGTTTCTCCATCTAGTTTGTCTGTGTTTGTTGTGTTCATTTAAATATTTACAAATCTATTAATATTAAGAATAATTGCAAAGATACAGAGAGATCCCCCCCTCACCCCCCTCCCATCCAAACTAATATTAGAGAGTTGCTACGTGTCCCCCACTCTCCCTTCATTAACCATCCCTGTTGTCTTTGTAGTTTGTGTTTGTGTTGATGTATCTGGAGCCCCGGTCCTCTTTGTTGTCCTGTGGCTTTAACTATGCTGATTTAAACACTGTTCTAAGACCAGGCCCTTTATCTGTCCAGATGAAAGGAGAGGCAGCTGAATGAAACAGAATACATTAGACAGGTACAGTGTTCACATGGAGGGGCTGGGAAACTGAGAGGAGAGAGGTGCAACACACACATGCACATGCACACAAACACACATACTGTATACACAAACACACACGCACACAAACACACACATACACACGTGCACACACACACATATACACAAACACACACATACACACATGCACATGCACACAAACACACACGCACACAAACACACATACTGTATACACACACGCACACAAACACACACGCACACACACACACACACACACACACTGAGAGGATAGATGTGTCAGGAGAGTCAATCAAATAGTACCTGAGTTTAAATCTGGTTTGTCACAAATACTTCATCTGTGCTTGATTGAGCATGCCTGGCGCAATGGAACCAATGCAAATGAACTGCAGGCAGGCAGGCAGCCTCATTCAAATGCTCAAAGTATTTTAAGGGGAGAAAAGACTATTCGAAGCCAGGTGTAATACGTCTAGCAGAGGAGGAGGCTGCAGTGTTAGCCCCTTGGCTTGATGGAAAGGGAGGAGAGTAGATCCAACAACTAGTTCCTTCATGAAGGTAATAGGATCAGGTGGAAGCACAAGGCCACTCTGTTCAGCACTCGAAAGCCCTGAACCTGATCTATGAACCTTCAGTTTGATGTATTGTTTATCTAAAAAATACTGTATTTATATGTAGATGACAGTAGTATTTTTTCTCTCTCTATATATATATATATATGTAGACAGTTCAGATACAGTAGAATTGTAAATGCAGATAATTGCCCATGTGACTATTGCCCCGTGTTATCCTCTTTACATGTTGTTATACTGACACAGATGAGAAAATTACAGCTAATGTACAAACTGCTGAAGTTATGAGTTCATTTGCATGCAAACACTACACTCTCTGAGAGTCAGAGGATTCGTCCCAAATGGCACCCATATGCCCTATATAGTGCACTACTTTGGTCCAAGGAGCATAGGGTGCGATTTGAGACACATACAACTGTGCACAGAACAGTCAGTCAATCTGTGTTTCAGTTGGGTCACAGTGACCTGGAGGCACATGGACCTGCAGGAAAATGGGGTCACTCTAACCCTGGGTCTATCAGAGTCATCATAATAATGTTTGCGTTTCCATTTGAGTCATTTAGCAGTGCTCACCGTGGGATTCATTTAAGATACTCTTTGCAACATGGTCTTGTAGTGGATGCGAGCTTAGACTGGAAGCCAGTGGCGTGTGCAGAGGAGTGGGTGACAAGAGTGAACTTGGGAAGGTTGAACACTAGTGGTGTTGCGGTGTTCTGGATAAGTTGCATGGGTTTGATTGCACAAGCAGAGAACCCAGCCAATGGAGAGTTGCAGTAGTCTAGACAGGAGTTGACAAGAGCCTGGATTAGGACCTACGCTGTTTCCTGTGTGAGGAAGGGTTGTACTCTACGGATGTTGTAGACCATGAACCTACAGGAGCGAGTCTCTGTTTACCATATACCCTGATGCCTAGTCACCTTACCCCTGTATATACACACACAACATGACCAAAAGTATGTGGACACCTCCAAAATCACTTTTTTTTTTTGATTGCTTAAGCACGATTTTCAAAACAGGGCCCGTGTTTTCAAAACACTACACACAATTAGCAAAACACTACAGATCCTTTGCAAAATTAAACACTCTTGTAAAAACGATACACTTCTTTTTAAAGACCACACTTTGTTACCATATGAAACACACACGTTTCACATTACTATACTCTGTTTGAGTTACACTCTGCTGTGATAAACCTAAAACACATTCAGCACTTCTACTTCCCTATGATTAGAGTAGGCTACTGTCAACAAAGTACAAATATAATGTCAATTCACCAAACACTACACAAGACCAATGTTGCAGACTGAAGAAACTCATTTATTTCTCAACACGCCCAAAATGTTGACATGGAGATGCATAATACTGTAAGCAAATGTCACTTTACGTATTTTAAGTAAAAAATATATATATAAAAAAATAACTAGACATTGTCTCTTCGCCGAGCTGGATCTGGCCAGAGAATTTCATCAACATCGCAGGCAATGTTGTCATTAGCAAGACACCTTGGAAAGAAACGTCTTGAATGACGAATCCATCCTTGCATTGCTGCTACCTCCATCTGGTCACAGGCCTCCTCCATGGCTTGGATGAGGGGTACCTCAGCCTGGAGACGGAGATCATATACCTTCCACCGCCATGCTGAGAAAAACTCTTCTATAGGGTTGAGGAATGGAGAGTATGGTGGAAGATATAGGACGGTGAAATGTGGATGTTGCTGAAACCAGATCTGAACCAGAGCAGAGCGGTGGAAAGACACATTGTCCCAGACAACAATGTATCGCATATGATCGATTTGATTTGCTGCTGTTATGTTGTGCAATTGGTCCAAGAATGTAAGTATGAGTGCTGTGTTGTAAGGGCCCATATGGGCATGGCGGTGGAGGACACCATTCTGTGTAATGGCTGCACAGAGTGTTATATTACCCTCACTTTGCCCTGGGACATTGACTATAGCCCTGTGGCCAATGATGCTTCTTCCCCTCCTTCGTGTTCTCGTCAGGTTGAACCCAGCCTCATCTACGTAAATAAACTCATGCTGGATCTCCTCTCCATCCATTCGTAAAACTCTCTGAAAAACAGTGTCAGGCAAAATTGTGTAGTTCAGTGTAGATCTAGTATACATATTACAGTACAGTAAAAGATTATGAGACAGTATGCAAGATCACACTGCTAAAGTGAATACATACCTCTGCATAATCATGCCGCAGTCGTTTCACCCTTTCGGAATTGCGCTCGAAAGGCACTCGATAAATTTGCTTCATTTGAATAGGTTCTCTTTTAGGATGCGTGCCAGTGTTGATGTTGAGACCTGATGGATATCGTTGAAAATGGCGTGGTTATTGACTATGTTAGCTTGGAGCTGCTTGAGTGGTATAGCATTGCTGGCCAAAACCATGTTCACTATCTCCCTCTCTTGCTGTTCTGTGAACATAGGAGGCCTTCCCCTTGTCGTCCCTGACCCTCAATCCTATGTAGAAAAAAACAGTATAAAATAGTACAGTAATTTCACAGGAAAAGGTAACAGAAGTGCTGATAGTGCATAGAATACAGTACTGTAAGCAGTTACTGAAACCGTGCAGATGTTTTTGATATGATGATATTTTTACAATACCTATTTTCCAGTCTAAATGTTCTCATCACACTTGCCACTGTATATCGGCTTAGATTTGGCTGTACTCGCAGTCCAGCCTCCCTCAGCATCAGGCCGTGGTTGACAACGTGGTCAACCAGTGTTGCGCGGATCTCATTTGTCAGATTCGGTCCTCTTTGAACACCTTCTTGTCTTCCTCTTCCTCCTCGTTCTTCTCGTCCTCCTCGTCCTCCTTGTTCTACTCGTCCTCCTCGTCCTCCTCGTTCTCTTCGTTCTTCTCGTCCTCCTCGTCCTCCTCCTCCTCTTTCTCTGACTCTTTCCATTGTGCTTGAAGGCCGATGAACTCACCTGCTGCTTTTTATAGTGCTAATACATCTGATTGGTGTGTCTACAATTAAGCAAACGAGTGTTTGCACACCTGATGACTGTGTTGAACCAATAGGTTGGAGGGTGTGGTAATCTGACAGTCAGTGCTTTGGTATTGCAAGGATGTGACTTCATGATACATTTTTGTGTGTAATGTATGTTAAGTGTGTTTAATGTTTTGCAAATCACTGTGTAGAGTTTGCAACAAGTGTGAGGTTGACAATGTGCTTATAGTTGTGCAAATGTGGGCTGATGTTTTGCTTCTTGAGTGCAAGGTTTTGCTAATAGTGTACTACTTTTAATTTTAGCAATCCAAAAAAAACTGTAATATGGAGTTGGTCCCCATTTTGCTGCTATAACAGTCTCATTCTTCTGGGAAGGCTTTCCACTAGATGTTGGAAAATTGCTGCGGGGACTTGCATTCATTCAGCCACAAGAGCATTAGTGAGGACGGGCACTGATTTTGGGCAATTAGGCCTGGCTCGTAGTCGGCGTTCCAATTGATCTCAAAGGTGTTCGATGGGGTTGAGGTCAGGGCTCTGTGCAAACCAGTCAAGTTCTTCCAAACCAATCTCAGAAAAAAAATGTATGGACCTCTCTTTGTGCACGGGGCATTGTCATGCTGAAGCAGGAAAGGACATTCCTCAAACTGTTGCCACAAAGTTGGACTCACAGAATCATCTAGAATGTCATTCTATGCTGTAGTGTTAATATTTCCCTTCACTGGAACTAAGGGTCCTAGCCCAAACCATGAAAAACAGCCCCAGAACATTATTCCTCCTCCACCAAACTTGGCACTATGTATTCGGACAGGTAGCGTTCTCCTGGCATCCGCCAAACTCAGATTTATGGTAAAGCGTGATTCATCACTCCAGAGAACGCATTTCCACTGCTCCAGAGTCCAATGGCAGCAATCTTTACACCACTCCGGCCGACGCTTGACATTGAGCATGGTGACCTTAGGTTTGTGTGCGACTGCTCGGCCATGGAAACCCATTTCATGAAGCTCCCGACGAACAGTTCTTGCACTGACGTTGCTTCCAGAGGCAGTTTGGAACTAGGTAGTGAGTGTTCCAACTGAGGACAGATGATATTTACGCGCTACGCACTTCAGCACTCGGTGGTCCCATTCTGTAAGCTTGTGTGGCCTACCACTTTGCGGCTGAACCGTTGTTGCTCCTAGACATTTCCACTTCACAATAACAGCACTTAAAATTGACGGGGCAGCTCTAGCAGGGCAGAAATTTGACGAACTGACTTGTTGGAAAGTTGGCACCTGTGAAGGTGCCACGTTGAAAGTCACTGAGCTCTTCATTAAGGCCACTCAGCTGCCAATGTTTGTCTATGGAGATTGCATGGCTGTGTGCTTGGTTTTATACGCTCGTCAGCAACGGGTGTGGCTGAAATAGCCGAATCCAGGAACATACCTTTGTACGTACAGTATAGTGTATCTACCGCTATCACTTCAGTATCCCTGGACATTGTAAATACGCTACTGGAACTGACCATGTATATAGTATGCTTACTTCTCATGTTCTTCTTATTTCTTATTTTCTCTCTCATGTGTTGTTGCTCTACCTTATAGTTTTTACTACTACATTTTGTAATTGATTACTGCATTGTTGGGTTTAGAGCTTTCAAGAGAGGCTTTTCACCGTACTTGTCCATGAGACGTTAAAACTTGAAGCTGAAACTTGATGTTTGCAGAGAATGACAGGGTGTTGTCCAGGGTAACACCAAGGGTTTTTTTCATTCTGAAAGGGGGACACCGTGGATTTGTCCTGGACAACACCCTGTCGACCATGATGGAGAGGCCTTGGAGCTTGAGGTGGTGGGCCGACATCCAAGCTGAGATATCTGCCAGGCATGCAGAGATGTGTGTCGCCACCTGGGTATCAGAATGGGGGAGGGAGAAAAGTAGTGTCATTCGAAAAGCAGTGTCATTCGCATAGCAATGATAGGAAAGACCATATGAGTATATGACGGAGCCGAGTGACTTGGTGTATAGAGAGAAGAGAGAAGATGAGAGAAGAGGAGAGGGCCAAGAACCGAGCCCTGGGAGACACCAGTAGTGAGAGCATGTGGTGCAGACTCAGATCCTCTCGACGTCACCTGGTAGGTGCAACCTGCTGGATACAGTTACGGTTGGATACAACCCAAGAGTGTGCAGAGCCTGAGATGCACATACCCGAGAGGGTGGATCTGATGGTTCAGAGAGAGTCAGCTTTGGCAGAGCGGAGAACCTATGTGACGCAGAGGAGAGTGGTATCAGTTGAGTAAGACATCTTGAAGCCTGACTGGTTAGGGTCAAGAAGACAAGTGACAGCGACAGCATGAGGAAATAGACAGGTGAGAAAGGGGAAAAGAAAATCTCCACTTAGGAGAAATTAGTAGCCCTCCGTCAGGGCCAAAAAGTTTAAGGACCTAAGGACAACATATTGGCAGTTCCAAATGCTGCCGGAGACAAGGAATTCCACATGGTTTGTGTGTGCAGGGTACATTAAATTAGAAGGGTTTCAGCCACGGAGAGGAGCGTCTGTAAAGCCTACAGGGAGAGGAGCGTCTGTAAAGCCTACAGGGAGAGGAGCGTCTGTAAAGCCTACACGGAGAGGAGCGTCTGTAAAGCCTACACGGAGAGGAGCGTCTGTAAAGCCTACAGGGAGAGGAGCGTCTGTAAAGCCTACACGGAGAGGAGCGTCTGTAAAGCCTACACGGAGAGGAGCGTCTGTAAAGCCTACACGGAGAGGAGCGACTGTAAAGCCTACACGGAGAGGAGCGTCTGTAAAGCCTACACGGAGAGGAGCGTCTGTAACGCCTACACGGAGAGGAGCGTCTGTAACGCCTACACGGAGAGGAGCGTCTGTAAAGCCTACACGGAGAGGAGCGTCTGTAAAGCCTACACGGAGAGGAGCGACTGTAAAGCCTACACGGAGAGGAGCGACTGTAAAGCCTACACGGAGAGGAGCGTCTGTAAAGCCTACACGGAGAGGAGCGTCTGTAACGCCTACACGGAGAGGAGCGTCTGTAAAGCCTACACGGAGAGGAGCGTCTGTAAAGCCTACACGGAGAGGAGCGTCTGTAAAGCCTACAAGGAGAGGAGCGTCTGTAAAGCCTACACGGAGAGGAGCGTCTGTAAAGCCTACACGGAGAGGAGCGTCTGTAAAGCCTACAAGGAGAGGAGCGTCTGTAAAGCCTACACGGAGAGGAGCGTCTGTAAAGCCTACACGGAGAGGAGCGTCTGTAAAGCCTACACGGAGAGGAGCGTCTGTAAAGCCTACACGGAGAGGAGCGTCTGTAAAGCCTACACGGAGAGGAGCGTCTGTAAAGCCTACACGGAGAGGAGCGTCTGTAAAGCCTACACGGAGAGGAGCGTCTGTAAAGCCTACACGGAGAGGAGCGTCTGTAAAGCCTACACGGAGAGGAGCGACTGTAAAGCCTACACGGAGAGGAGCGTCTGTAAAGCCTACACGGAGAGGAGCGTCTGTAAAGCCTACACGGAGAGGAGCGTCTGTAAAGCCTACACGGAGAGGAGCGTCTGTAAAGCCTACACGGAGAGGAGCGACTGTAAAGCCTACACGGAGAGGAGCGACTGTAAAGCCTACACGGAGAGGAGCGTCTGTAAAGCCTACACGGAGAGGAGCGTCTGTAAAGCCTACACGGAGAGGAGCGTCTGTAAAGCCTACACGGAGAGGAGCGTCTGTAAAGCCTACACGGAGAGGAGCGTCTGTAAAGCCTACACGGAGAGGAGCGTCTGTAAAGCCTACACGGAGAGGAGCGTCTGTAAAGCCTACACGGAGAGGAGCGTCTGTAAAGCCTACACGGAGAGGAGCGTCTGTAAAGCCTACACGGAGAGGAGCGTCTGTAAAGCCTACACGGAGAGGAGCGTCTGTAAAGCCTACACGGAGAGGAGCGTCTGTAAAGCCTACAGGGAGAGGAGCGTCTGTAAAGCCTACACGGAGAGGAGCGTCTGTAAAGCCTACACGGAGAGGAGCGTCTGTAAAGCCTACACGGAGAGGAGCGTCTGTAAAGCCTACAAGGAGAGGAGCGTCTGTAAAGCCTACACGGAGAGGAGCGTCTGTAAAGCCTACACGGAGAGGAGCGTCTGTAAAGCCTACAGGGAGAGGAGCGTCTGTAAAGCCTACACGGAGAGGAGCGTCTGTAAAGCCTACACGGAGAGGAGCGTCTGTAAAGCCTACACGGAGAGGAGCGTCTGTAAAGCCTACACGGAGAGGAGCGTCTGTAAAGCCTACAGGGAGAGGAGCGTCTGTAAAGCCTACACGGAGAGGAGCGTCTGTAAAGCCTACACGGAGAGGAGCGTCTGTAAAGCCTACACGGAGAGGAGCGTCTGTAAAGCCTACACGGAGAGGAGCGTCTGTAAAGCCTACACGGAGAGGAGCGTCTGTAAAGCCTACACGGAGAGGAGCGTCTGTAAAGCCTACACGGAGAGGAGCGTCTGTAAAGCCTACACGGAGAGGAGCGTCTGTAAAGCCTACACGGAGAGGAGCGTCTGTAAAGCCTACACGGAGAGGAGCGTCTGTAAAGCCTACACGGAGAGGAGCGTCTGTAAAGCCTACACGGAGAGGAGCATCTGTAAAGCCTACACGGAGAGGAGCGTCTGTAAAGCCTACACGGAGAGGAGCGTCTGTAAAGCCTACACGGAGAGGAGCGTCTGTAAAGCCTACACGGAGAGGAGCGTCTGTAAAGCCTACACGGAGAGGAGCGACTGTAAAGCCTACACGGAGTGGAGCGTCTGTAAAGCCTACACGGAGAGGAGCGTCTGTAAAGCCTACACGGAGAGGAGCGTCTGTAAAGCCTACACGGAGAGGAGCGTCTGTAAAGCCTACACGGAGAGGAGCGTCTGTAAAGCCTACACGGAGAGGAGCGTCTGTAAAGCCTACACGGAGAGGAGCGTCTGTAAAGCCTACACGGAGAGGAGCGTCTGTAAAGCCTACAAGGAGAGGAGCGTCTGTAAAGCCTACACGGAGAGGAGCGTCTGTAAAGCCTACACGGAGAGGAGCGTCTGTAAAGCCTACACGGAGAGGAGCGTCTGTAAAGCCTACACGGAGAGGAGCGTCTGTAAAGCCTACACGGAGAGGAGCGTCTGTAAAGCCTACACGGAGAGGAGCGTCTGTAAAGCCTACACGGAGAGGAGCGTCTGTAAAGCCTACACGGAGCGGAGCGACTGTAAAGCCTACACGGAGAGGAGCGTCTGTAAAGCCTACACGGAGAGGAGCGTCTGTAAAGCCTACACGGAGAGGAGCGTCTGTAAAGCCTACACGGAGAGGAGCGTCTGTAAAGCCTACACGGAGAGGAGCGACTGTAAAGCCTACACGGAGAGGAGCGACTGTAAAGCCTACACGGAGAGGAGCGTCTGTAAAGCCTACACGGAGAGGAGCGTCTGTAACGCCTACACGGAGAGGAGCGTCTGTAAAGCCTACACGGAGAGGAGCGTCTGTAAAGCCTACACGGAGAGGAGCGTCTGTAAAGCCTACACGGAGAGGAGCGTCTGTAAAGCCTACACGGAGAGGAGCGTCTGTAAAGCCTACACGGAGAGGAGCGTCTGTAAAGCCTACACGGAGAGGAGCGTCTGTAAAGCCTACACGGAGAGGAGCGTCTGTAAAGCCTACACGGAGAGGAGCGTCTGTAAAGCCTACACGGAGAGGAGCGTCTGTAAAGCCTACACGGAGAGGAGCGTCTGTAAAGCCTACACGGAGAGGAGCGTCTGTAAAGCCTACACGGAGAGGAGCGTCTGTAAAGCCTAGACGGAGAGGAGCGTCTGTAAAGCCTACACGGAGAGGAGCGTCTGTAAAGCCTACACGGAGAGGAGCGTCTGTAAAGCCTACACGGAGAGGAGCGTCTGTAAAGCCTACACGGAGAGGAGCGTCTGTAAAGCCTACACGGAGAGGAGCGTCTGTAAAGCCTACACGGAGAGGAGCGTCTGTAAAGCCTACACGGAGAGGAGCGTCTGTAAAGCCTACACGGAGAGGAGCGTCTGTAAAGCCTACACGGAGAGGAGCGTCTGTAAAGCCTACACGGAGAGGAGCGTCTGTAAAGCCTACACGGAGAGGAGCGTCTGTAAAGCCTACACGGAGAGGAGCATCTGTAAAGCCTACACGGAGAGGAGCGTCTGTAAAGCCTACACGGAGAGGAGCGTCTGTAAAGCCTACACGGAGAGGAGCGTCTGTAAAGCCTACACGGAGAGGAGCGTCTGTAAAGCCTACACGGAGAGGAGCGACTGTAAAGCCTACACGGAGAGGAGCGTCTGTAAAGCCTACACGGAGAGGAGCGTCTGTAAAGCCTACACGGAGAGGAGCGTCTGTAAAGCCTACACTGTAAAGCCTACACGGAGAGGAGCGTCTGTAAAGCGTACACGGAGAGGAGCGTCTGTAAAGCCTACACGGAGAGGAACGTCTGTAAAGCCTACACGGAGAGGAGCGTCTGTAAAGCCTACACTGAGAGGAGCGTCTGTAAAGCCTACACGGAGAGGAGCGACTGTAAAGCCTACACGGAGAGGAGCGTCTGTAAAGCCTACACGGAGAGGA